>NW_028154394.1:0-37107 GCF_965231275.1 Zosterops lateralis
GCAAGCAAAGTTACAGAGGTTTCCCAGAGTGTTGCTTTTCTCGAGAAAAGAGCGCTTTACAGCGCTTTCTGGCTGCTAGAGACATGCAGAAAGAGCAAGTGTGGCAGAATGTGTTCCAAAGCAGCTGGAGCTACCACGGGCTCCGGACAGGCTTATTTTCACTTGGAGAACACAGAAAACACACCAAGGTGCTGCTGCAAGCAAAGTTACAGAGGTTTCCCAGAGTGTTGCTTTTCTCGAGAAAAGAGCGCTTTACAGCGCTTTCTGGCTGCTAGAGACATGCAGAAAGAGCAAGTGTGGCAGAATGTGTTCCAAAGCAGCTGGAGCTACCACGGGCTCCGGACAGGCTTATTTTCACTTGGAGAACACAGAAAACCCACCAAGGTGCTGCTGCAAGCAAAGTTACAGAGGTTTCCCAGAGTGTTGCTTTTCTCGAGAAAAGAGCGCTTTACAGCGCTTTCTGGCTGCTAGAGACATGCAGAAAGAGCAAGTGTGGCAGAATGTGTTCCAAAGCAGCTGGAGCTACCACGGGCTCCAGACAGGCTTATTTTCACTTGGAGAACACAGAAAACACACCAAGGTGCTGCTGCAAGCAAAGTTACACAAGTCCCCCTGAGTGTTGCTTTTCTCGAGAAAAGAGCGCTTTACAGCGCTTTCTGGCTGCTAGAGACATGCAGAAAGAGCAAGTGTGGCAGAATGTGTTCCAAAGCAGCTGGAGCTACCACGGGCTCCGGACAGGCTTATTTTCACTTGGAGAACACAGAAAACACACCAAGGTGCTGCTGCAAGCAAAGTTACAGAAGTCCCCCTGAGTGTTGCTTTTCTCGAGAAAAGAGCGCTTTACAGCGCTTTCTGGCTGCTAGAGACATGCAGAAAGAGCAAGTGTGGCAGAATGTGTTCCAAAGCAGCTGGAGCTACCACGGGCTCCGGACAGGCTTATTTTCACTTGGAGAACACAGAAAACACACCAAGGTGCTGCTGCAAGCAAAGTTACAGAGGTTTCCCAGAGTGTTGCTTTTCTCGAGAAAAGAGCGCTTTACAGCGCTTTCTGGCTGCTAGAGACATGCAGAAAGAGCAAGTGTGGCAGAATGTGTTCCAAAGCAGCTGGAGCTACCACGGGCTCCGGACAGGCTTATTTTCACTTGGAGAACACAGAAAACACACCAAGGTGCTGCTGCAAGCAAAGTTACACAAGTCCCCCTGAGTGTTGCTTTTCTCGAGAAAAGAGCACTTTACAGTGCTTTCTGGCTACTAGAGACATGCAGAAAGAGCAAGTGTTGCAGAATGTGTTCCAAAGCAGCTGGAGCTACCACGGGCTCCGGACAGGCTTATTTTCACTTGGAGAACACAGAAAACACACCAAGGTGCTGCTGCAAGCAAAGTTACAGAGGTTTCCCAGAGTGTTGCTTTTCTCGAGAAAAGAGCGCTTTACAGCGCTTTCTGGCTGCTAGAGACATGCAGAAAGAGCAAGTGTGGCAGAATGTGTTCCAAAGCAGCTGGAGCTACCACGGGCTCCGGACAGGCTTATTTTCACTTGGAGAACACAGAAAACACACCAAGGTGCTGCTGCAAGCAAAGTTACAGAACCTCTCCTGAGAGTTGCTTTTCTCGGGCAAAAGAACGCTTTACAGTGCTTTCTGGCTGCTAGAGACATGCAGAAACAGCAAGTGTGACAGAATGTGTTCCAAAGCAGCTGGAGCTACCACGGGCTCCGGACAGGCTTATTTTCACTTGGAGAACACAGAAAACACACCAAGGTGCTGCTGCAAGCAAAGTTACACAAGTCCCCCTGAGTGTTGCTTTTCTCGAGAAAAGAGAGCTTTACAGCGCTTTCTGGCTGCTAGAGACATGCAGAAAGAGCAAGTGTGGCAGAATGTGTTCCAAAGCAGCTGGAGCTACCACGGGCTCCGGACAGGCTTATTTTCACTTGGAGAACACAGAAAACACACCAAGGTGCTGCTGCAAGCAAAGTTACACAAGTCCCCCTGAGTGTTGCTTTTCTCGAGAAAAGAGCACTTTACAGCGCTTTCTGGCTGCTAGAGACATGCAAAAAGAGCAAGTGTGGCAGAATGTGTTCCAAAGCAGCTGGAGCTACCACAGGCTCCGGACAGGCTTCTTTTCACTTGGAGAACACAGAAAACACACCAAGGTGCTGCTGCAAGCAAAGTTACAGAGGTTTCCCAGAGTGTTGCTTTTCTCGAGAAAAGAGCACTTTACAGCGCTTTCTGGCTGCTAGAGACATGCAGAAAGAGCAAGTGTGGCAGAATGTGTTCCAAAGCAGCTGGAGCTACCACGGGCTCCGGACAGGCTTATTTTCACTTGGAGAACACAGAAAACACACCAAGGTGCTGCTGCAAGCAAAGTTACACAAGTCCCCCTGAGTGTTGCTTTTCTCGAGAAAAGAGCACGTTACAGTGCTTTCTGGCTGCTAGAGACATGCAGAAAGAGCAAGTGTGGCAGAATGTGTTCCAAAGCAGCTGGAGCTACCACGGGCTCCGGACAGGCTTATTTTCACTTGGAGAACACAGAAAACACACCAAGGTGCTGCTGCAAGCAAAGTTACAGAGGTTTCCCAGAGTGTTGCTTTTCTCGAGAAAAGAGCGCTTTACAGCGCTTTCTGGCTGCTAGAGACATGCAGAAGAGCAAGTGTGGCAGAATGTGTTCCAAAGCAGCTGGAGCTACCACGGGCTCCGGACAGGCTTATTTTCACTTGGAGAACACAGAAAACACACCAAGGTGCTGCTGCAAGCAAAGTTACAGAGGTTTCCCAGAGTGTTGCTTTTCTGGGGAAAAGAGCGCTTTACAGTGCTTTCTGGCTGCTAGAGACATGCAGAAAGAGCAAGTGTGGCAGAATGTGTTCCAAAGCAGCTGGAGCTACCACGGGCTCCGGACAGGCTTATTTTCACTTGGAGAACACAGAAAACCCACCAAGGTGCTGCTGCAAGCAAAGTTACAGAGGTTTCCCAGAGTGTTGCTTTTCTCGAGAAAAGAGCGCTTTACAGCGCTTTCTGGCTGCTAGAGACATGCAGAAAGAGCAAGTGTGGCAGAATGTGTTCCAAAGCAGCTGGAGCTACCACGGGCTCCGGACAGGCTTATTTTCACTTGGAGAACACAGAAAACACACCAAGGTGCTGCTGCAAGCAAAGTTACAGAGGTTTCCCAGAGTGTTGCTTTTCTCGAGAAAAGAGCGCTTTACAGCGCTTTCTGGCTGCTAGAGACATGCAGAAAGAGCAAGTGTGGCAGAATGTGTTCCAAAGCAGCTGGAGCTACCACGGGCTCTGGACAGGCTTATTTTCACTTGGAGAACACAGAAAACACACCAAGGTGCTGCTGCAAGCAAAGTTACAGAAGTCCCCCTGAGTGTTGCTTTTCTCAAGAAAAGAGCGCTTTACAGCGCTTTCTGGCTGCTAGAGACATGCAGAAAGAGCAAGTGTGGCAGAATGTGTTCCAAAGCAGCTGGAGCTACCACGGGCTCCGGACAGGCTTATTTTCACTTGGAGAACACAGAAAACACACCAAGGTGCTGCTGCAAGCAAAGTTACAGAAGTCCCCCTGAGTGTTGCTTTTCTCGAGAAAAGAGCGCTTTACAGCGCTTTCTGGCTGCTAGAGACATGCAGAAAGAGCAAGTGTGGCAGAATGTGTTCCAAAGCAGCTGGAGCTACCACGGGCTCCGGACAGGCTTATTTTCACTTGGAGAACACAGAAAACACACCAAGGTGCTGCTGCAAGCAAAGTTACAGAGGTTTCCCAGAGTGTTGCTTTTCTCGAGAAAAGAGCGCTTTACAGCGCTTTCTGGCTGCTAGAGACATGCAGAAAGAGCAAGTGTGGCAGAATGTGTTCCAAAGCAGCTGGAGCTACCACGGGCTCCGGACAGGCTTATTTTCACTTGGAGAACACAGAAAACACACCAAGGTGCTGCTGCAAGCAAAGTTACACAAGTCCCCCTGAGTGTTGCTTTTCTCGAGAAAAGAGCACTTTACAGTGCTTTCTGGCTGCTAGAGACATGCAGAAAGAGCAAGTGTGGCAGAATGTGTTCCAAAGCAGCTGGAGCTACCACGGGCTCCGGACAGGCTTATTTTCACTTGGAGAACACAGAAAACACACCAAGGTGCTGCTGCAAGCAAAGTTACAGAGGTTTCCCAGAGTGTTGCTTTTCTCGAGAAAAGAGCGCTTTACAGCGCTTTCTGGTTGCTAGAGACATGCAGAAAGAGCAAGTGTGGCAGAATGTGTTCCAAAGCAGCTGGAGCTACCACGGGCTCCGGACAGGCTTATTTTCACTTGGAGAACACAGAAAACACACCAAGGTGCTGCTGCAAGCAAAGTTACAGAGGTTTCCCAGAGTGTTGCTTTTCTCGAGAAAAGAGCGCTTTACAGCGCTTTCTGGCTGCTAGAGACATGCAGAAAGAGCAAGTGTGGCAGAATGTGTTCCAAAGCAGCTGGAGCTACCACGGGCTCCGGACAGGCTTATTTTCACTTGGAGAACACAGAAAACCCACCAAGGTGCTGCTGCAAGCAAAGTTACAGAGGTTTCCCAGAGTGTTGCTTTTCTCGAGAAAAGAGCGCTTTACAGCGCTTTCTGGCTGCTAGAGACATGCAGAAAGAGCAAGTGTGGCAGAATGTGTTCCAAAGCAGCTGGAGCTACCACGGGCTCCGGACAGGCTTATTTTCACTTGGAGAACACAGAAAACACCCCAAGGTGCTGCTGCAAGCAAAGTTACAGAGGTTTCCCAGAGTGTTGCTTTTCTCGAGAAAAGAGCGCTTTACAGCGCTTTCTGGCTGCTAGAGACATGCAGAAAGAGCAAGTGTGGCAGAATGTGTTCCAAAGCAGCTGGAGCTACCACGGGCTCCGGACAGGCTTATTTTCACTTGGAGAACACAGAAAACACACCAAGGTGCTGCTGCAAGCAAAGTTACAGAACCCCCCCTGAGAGTTGCTTTTCGCGGGCAAAAGCAAGCTTTACAGCGCTTTCTGGACTGCTAGAGACATGCAGAAAGAG
Source organism: Zosterops lateralis (assembly GCF_965231275.1). Classification (NCBI taxonomy): domain Eukaryota; kingdom Metazoa; phylum Chordata; class Aves; order Passeriformes; family Zosteropidae; genus Zosterops; species Zosterops lateralis. The sequence goes on from NW_028154394.1 coordinate 4,998, forward strand.
CAAGTTTGGCAGAATGTGTTCCATAGCAGCTGGAGCTACAACGGGCTCCTGACAGGCTTATTTTCACTTGGAGAACACAGAAAACACACCAAGGTGCTGCTGCAAGCAAAGTTACAGAACCCCCCCTTAGAGTTGCTTTTCTCGGGCTAAAGAGAGCTTTACAGTGCTTTCTGGCTGCTAGAGACATGCAGAAAGAGCAAGTGTGGCAGAATGTGTTCCAAAGCAGCTGGAGCTACCACGGGCTCCGGACAGGCTTCTTTTCACTTGGAGAACACAGAAAACACACCAAGGTGCTGCTGCAAGCAAAGTTACAGAACCCCCCCTGAGAGTTGCTTTTCTCGGGCAAAAGAGAGCTTTACAGCGCTTTCTGGCTGCTAGAGACATGCAGAAAGAGCAAGTGTGGCAGAATGTGTTCCAAAGCAGCTGGAGCTACCACGGGCTCCGGACAGGCTTATTTTCACTTGGAGAACACAGAAAACACACCAAGGTGCTGCTGCAAGCAAAGTTACAGAACCGCCCCTGCGAGTTGCTTTTCTCGGGAAAAAGAGCGCTTTACAGCGCTTTCTGGCTGCTAGAGACATGCAGAAAGAGCAAGTGTGGCAGAATGTGTTCCAAAGCAGCTGGAGCTACCACGGGCTCCGGACAGGCTTATTTTCACTTGGAGAACACAGAAAACACACCAAGGTGCTGCTGCAAGCAAAGTTGCAGAACCCCCCCTGAGAATTGCTTTTCTCGAGAAAAGAGAGCTTTACAGCGCTTTCTGGACTGCTAGAGACATGCAGAAAGAGCAAGTTTGGCAGAATGTGTTCCAAAGCAGCTGGAGCTACCACGGGCTCCAGACAGGCTTATTTTCACTTGGAGAACAAAGAAAACACACCAAGGTGCTGCTGCAAGCAAAGTTACAGAACCCCCCCTGAGAGATGCTTTTCTCGGGCAAAAGCACGCTTTACAGCGCTTTCTGGCTGCTAGAGACATGCAGAAAGAGCAAGTGTGGCAGAATGTGTTCCAAAGCAGCTGGAGCTACCATGGGCTCCGGACAGGCTTCTTTTCACTTGGAGAACACAGAAAACACACCAAGGTGCTGCTGCAAGCAAAGTTACAGAACCTCTCCTGAGAGTTGCTTTTCTCGGGCAAAAGAACGCTTTACAGTGCTTTCTGGCTGCTAGAGACATGCAGAAACAGCAAGTGTGGCAGAATGTGTTCCAAAGCAGCTGGAGCTACCACGGGCTCCGGACAGGCTTATTTTCACTTGGAGAACACAGAAAACACACCAAGGTGCTGCTGCAAGAAGAGTTACACAAGTCCCCCTGAGTGTTGCTTTTCTCGAGAAAAGAGAGCTTTACAGCGCTTTCTGGCTGCTAGAGACATGCAGAAAGAGCAAGTGTGGCAGAATGTGTTCCAAAGCAGCTGGAGCTACCACGGGCTCCGGACAGGCTTATTTTCACTTGGAGAACACAGAAAACACACCAAGGTGCTGCTGCAAGCAAAGTTACACAAGTCCCCCTGAGTGTTGCTTTTCTCGAGAAAAGAGCACTTTACAGCGCTTTCTGGCTGCTAGAGACATGCAGAAAGAGCAAGTGTGGCAGAATGTGTTCCAAAGCAGCTGGAGCTACCACAGGCTCCGGACAGGCTTATTTTCACTTGGAGAACACAGAAAACACACCAAGGTGCTGCTGCAAGCAAAGTTACAGAGGTTTCCCAGAGTGTTGCTTTTCTCGAGAAAAGAGCGCTTTACAGCGCTTTCTGGCTGCTAGAGACATGCAGAAAGAGCAAGTGTGGCAGAATGTGTTCCAAAGCAGCTGGAGCTACCACGGGCTCCGGACAGGCTTATTTTCACTTGGAGAACACAGAAAACACACCAAGGTGCTGCTGCAAGCAAAGTTACAGAGGTTTCCCAGAGTGTTGCTTTTCTCGAGAAAAGAGCGCTTTACAGCGCTTTCTGGCTGCTAGAGACATGCAGAAAGAGCAAGTGTGGCAGAATGTGTTCCAAAGCAGCTGGAGCTACCACGGGCTCCGGACAGGCTTATTTTCACTTGGAGAACACAGAAAACACACCAAGGTGCTGCTGCAAGCAAAGTTACACAAGTCCCCCTGAGTGTTGCTTTTCTGGGGAAAAGAGCGCTTTACAGTGCTTTCTGGCTGCTAGAGACATGCAGAAAGAGCAAGTGTGGCAGAATGTGTTCCAAAGCAGCTGGAGCTACCACGGGCTCCGGACAGGCTTATTTTCACTTGGAGAACACAGAAAACACACCAAGGTGCTGCTGCAAGCAAAGTTACAGAGGTTTCCCAGAGTGTTGCTTTTCTCGAGAAAAGAGCGCTTTACAGCGCTTTCTGGCTGCTAGAGACATGCAGAAAGAGCAAGTGTGGCAGAATGTGTTCCAAAGCAGCTGGAGCTACCACGGGCTCCGGACAGGCTTATTTTCACTTGGAGAACACAGAAAACACACCAAGGTGCTGCTGCAAGCAAAGTTACAGAAGTCCCCCTGAGTGTTGCTTTTCTCGAGAAAAGAGCGCTTTACAGCGCTTTCTGGCTGCTAGAGACATGCAGAAAGAGCAAGTGTGGCAGAATGTGTTCCAAAGCAGCTGGAGCTACCACGGGCTCCGGACAGGCTTATTTTCACTTGGAGAACACAGAAAACACACCAAGGTGCTGCTGCAAGCAAAGTTACAGAGGTTTCCCAGAGTGTTGCTTTTCTCGAGAAAAGAGCGCTTTACAGCGCTTTCTGGCTGCTAGAGACATGCAGAAAGAGCAAGTGTGGCAGAATGTGTTCCAAAGCAGCTGGAGCTACCACGGGCTCCAGACAGGCTTATTTTCACTTGGAGAACACAGAAAACACACCAAGGTGCTGCTGCAAGCAAAGTTACACAAGTCCCCCTGAGTGTTGCTTTTCTCGAGAAAAGAGCGCTTTACAGCGCTTTCTGGCTGCTAGAGACATGCAGAAAGAGCAAGTGTGGCAGAATGTGTTCCAAAGCAGCTGGAGCTACCACGGGCTCCGGACAGGCTTATTTTCACTTGGAGAACACAGAAAACACACCAAGGTGCTGCTGCAAGCAAAGTTACAGAAGTCACCCTGAGTGTTGCTTTTCTCGAGAAAAGAGCGCTTTACAGCGCTTTCTGGCTGCTAGAGACATGCAGAAAGAGCAAGTGTGGCAGAATGTGTTCCAAAGCAGCTGGAGCTACCACGGGCTCCGGACAGGCTTATTTTCACTTGGAGAACACAGAAAACACACCAAGGTGCTGCTGCAAGCAAAGTTACAGAGGTTTCCCAGAGTGTTGCTTTTCTCGAGAAAAGAGCGCTTTACAGCGCTTTCTGGCTGCTAGAGACATGCAGAAAGAGCAAGTGTGGCAGAATGTGTTCCAAAGCAGCTGGAGCTACCACGGGCTCCGGACAGGCTTATTTTCACTTGGAGAACACAGAAAACACACCAAGGTGCTGCTGCAAGCAAAGTTACACAAGTCCCCCTGAGTGTTGCTTTTCTCGAGAAAAGAGCACTTTACAGTGCTTTCTGGCTACTAGAGACATGCAGAAAGAGCAAGTGTTGCAGAATGTGTTCCAAAGCAGCTGGAGCTACCACGGGCTCCGGACAGGCTTATTTTCACTTGGAGAACACAGAAAACACACCAAGGTGCTGCTGCAAGCAAAGTTACAGAGGTTTCCCAGAGTGTTGCTTTTCTCGAGAAAAGAGCGCTTTACAGCGCTTTCTGGCTGCTAGAGACATGCAGAAAGAGCAAGTGTGGCAGAATGTGTTCCAAAGCAGCTGGAGCTACCACGGGCTCCGGACAGGCTTATTTTCACTTGGAGAACACAGAAAACACACCAAGGTGCTGCTGCAAGCAAAGTTACAGAACCTCTCCTGAGAGTTGCTTTTCTCGGGCAAAAGAACGCTTTACAGTGCTTTCTGGCTGCTAGAGACATGCAGAAACAGCAAGTGTGACAGAATGTGTTCCAAAGCAGCTGGAGCTACCACGGGCTCCGGACAGGCTTATTTTCACTTGGAGAACACAGAAAACACACCAAGGTGCTGCTGCAAGCAAAGTTACACAAGTCCCCCTGAGTGTTGCTTTTCTCGAGAAAAGAGAGCTTTACAGCGCTTTCTGGCTGCTAGAGACATGCAGAAAGAGCAAGTGTGGCAGAATGTGTTCCAAAGCAGCTGGAGCTACCACGGGCTCCGGACAGGCTTATTTTCACTTGGAGAACACAGAAAACACACCAAGGTGCTGCTGCAAGCAAAGTTACACAAGTCCCCCTGAGTGTTGCTTTTCTCGAGAAAAGAGCACTTTACAGCGCTTTCTGGCTGCTAGAGACATGCAAAAAGAGCAAGTGTGGCAGAATGTGTTCCAAAGCAGCTGGAGCTACCACAGGCTCCGGACAGGCTTCTTTTCACTTGGAGAACACAGAAAACACACCAAGGTGCTGCTGCAAGCAAAGTTACAGAGGTTTCCCAGAGTGTTGCTTTTCTCGAGAAAAGAGCACTTTACAGCGCTTTCTGGCTGCTAGAGACATGCAGAAAGAGCAAGTGTGGCAGAATGTGTTCCAAAGCAGCTGGAGCTACCACGGGCTCCGGACAGGCTTATTTTCACTTGGAGAACACAGAAAACACACCAAGGTGCTGCTGCAAGCAAAGTTACACAAGTCCCCCTGAGTGTTGCTTTTCTCGAGAAAAGAGCACGTTACAGTGCTTTCTGGCTGCTAGAGACATGCAGAAAGAGCAAGTGTGGCAGAATGTGTTCCAAAGCAGCTGGAGCTACCACGGGCTCCGGACAGGCTTATTTTCACTTGGAGAACACAGAAAACACACCAAGGTGCTGCTGCAAGCAAAGTTACAGAGGTTTCCCAGAGTGTTGCTTTTCTCGAGAAAAGAGCGCTTTACAGCGCTTTCTGGCTGCTAGAGACATGCAGAAAGAGCAAGTGTGGCAGAATGTGTTCCAAAGCAGCTGGAGCTACCACGGGCTCCGGACAGGCTTATTTTCACTTGGAGAACACAGAAAACACACCAAGGTGCTGCTGCAAGCAAAGTTACAGAGGTTTCCCAGAGTGTTGCTTTTCTGGGGAAAAGAGCGCTTTACAGTGCTTTCTGGCTGCTAGAGACATGCAGAAAGAGCAAGTGTGGCAGAATGTGTTCCAAAGCAGCTGGAGCTACCACGGGCTCCGGACAGGCTTATTTTCACTTGGAGAACACAGAAAACCCACCAAGGTGCTGCTGCAAGCAAAGTTACAGAGGTTTCCCAGAGTGTTGCTTTTCTCGAGAAAAGAGCGCTTTACAGCGCTTTCTGGCTGCTAGAGACATGCAGAAAGAGCAAGTGTGGCAGAATGTGTTCCAAAGCAGCTGGAGCTACCACGGGCTCCGGACAGGCTTATTTTCACTTGGAGAACACAGAAAACACACCAAGGTGCTGCTGCAAGCAAAGTTACAGAGGTTTCCCAGAGTGTTGCTTTTCTCGAGAAAAGAGCGCTTTACAGCGCTTTCTGGCTGCTAGAGACATGCAGAAAGAGCAAGTGTGGCAGAATGTGTTCCAAAGCAGCTGGAGCTACCACGGGCTCTGGACAGGCTTATTTTCACTTGGAGAACACAGAAAACACACCAAGGTGCTGCTGCAAGCAAAGTTACAGAAGTCCCCCTGAGTGTTGCTTTTCTCAAGAAAAGAGCGCTTTACAGCGCTTTCTGGCTGCTAGAGACATGCAGAAAGAGCAAGTGTGGCAGAATGTGTTCCAAAGCAGCTGGAGCTACCACGGGCTCCGGACAGGCTTATTTTCACTTGGAGAACACAGAAAACACACCAAGGTGCTGCTGCAAGCAAAGTTACAGAAGTCCCCCTGAGTGTTGCTTTTCTCGAGAAAAGAGCGCTTTACAGCGCTTTCTGGCTGCTAGAGACATGCAGAAAGAGCAAGTGTGGCAGAATGTGTTCCAAAGCAGCTGGAGCTACCACGGGCTCCGGACAGGCTTATTTTCACTTGGAGAACACAGAAAACACACCAAGGTGCTGCTGCAAGCAAAGTTACAGAGGTTTCCCAGAGTGTTGCTTTTCTCGAGAAAAGAGCGCTTTACAGCGCTTTCTGGCTGCTAGAGACATGCAGAAAGAGCAAGTGTGGCAGAATGTGTTCCAAAGCAGCTGGAGCTACCACGGGCTCCGGACAGGCTTATTTTCACTTGGAGAACACAGAAAACACACCAAGGTGCTGCTGCAAGCAAAGTTACACAAGTCCCCCTGAGTGTTGCTTTTCTCGAGAAAAGAGCACTTTACAGTGCTTTCTGGCTGCTAGAGACATGCAGAAAGAGCAAGTGTGGCAGAATGTGTTCCAAAGCAGCTGGAGCTACCACGGGCTCCGGACAGGCTTATTTTCACTTGGAGAACACAGAAAACACACCAAGGTGCTGCTGCAAGCAAAGTTACAGAGGTTTCCCAGAGTGTTGCTTTTCTCGAGAAAAGAGCGCTTTACAGCGCTTTCTGGTTGCTAGAGACATGCAGAAAGAGCAAGTGTGGCAGAATGTGTTCCAAAGCAGCTGGAGCTACCACGGGCTCCGGACAGGCTTATTTTCACTTGGAGAACACAGAAAACACACCAAGGTGCTGCTGCAAGCAAAGTTACAGAGGTTTCCCAGAGTGTTGCTTTTCTCGAGAAAAGAGCGCTTTACAGCGCTTTCTGGCTGCTAGAGACATGCAGAAAGAGCAAGTGTGGCAGAATGTGTTCCAAAGCAGCTGGAGCTACCACGGGCTCCGGACAGGCTTATTTTCACTTGGAGAACACAGAAAACACACCAAGGTGCTGCTGCAAGCAAAGTTACAGAGGTTTCCCAGAGTGTTGCTTTTCTCGAGAAAAGAGCGCTTTACAGCGCTTTCTGGCTGCTAGAGACATGCAGAAAGAGCAAGTGTGGCAGAATGTGTTCCAAAGCAGCTGGAGCTACCACGGGCTCCGGACAGGCTTATTTTCACTTGGAGAACACAGAAAACCCACCAAGGTGCTGCTGCAAGCAAAGTTACAGAGGTTTCCCAGAGTGTTGCTTTTCTCGAGAAAAGAGCGCTTTACAGCGCTTTCTGGCTGCTAGAGACATGCAGAAAGAGCAAGTGTGGCAGAATGTGTTCCAAAGCAGCTGGAGCTACCACGGGCTCCGGACAGGCTTATTTTCACTTGGAGAACACAGAAAACACACCAAGGTGCTGCTGCAAGCAAAGTTACAGAGGTTTCCCAGAGTGTTGCTTTTCTCGAGAAAAGAGCGCTTTACAGCGCTTTCTGGCTGCTAGAGACATGCAGAAAGAGCAAGTGTGGCAGAATGTGTTCCAAAGCAGCTGGAGCTACCACGGGCTCCGGACAGGCTTATTTTCACTTGGAGAACACAGAAAACACCCCAAGGTACTGCTGCAAGCAAAGTTACAGAACCCCCCCTGAGAGTTGCTTTTTTTGGGCAAAAGAGAGCTTTACAGCGCTTTCTGGCTGCTAGAGACATGCAGAAAGAGCAAGTGTGGCAGAATGCGTTCCAAAGCAGCTGGAGCTACCACGGGCTCCTGACAGGCTTATTTTCACTTGGAGAACACAGAAAACACACCAAGGTGCTGCTGCAAGCAAAGTTACAGAACCCCCCCTTAGAGTTGCTTTTCTCGGGCTAAAGAGAGCTTTACAGTGCTTTCTGGCTGCTAGAGACATGCAGAAAGAGCAAGTGTGGCAGAATGTGTTCCAAAGCAGCTGGAGCTACCACGGGCTCCTGACAGGCTTCTTTTCACTTGGAGAACACAGAAAACACACCAAGGTGCTGCTGCAAGCAAAGTTACAGAACCCCCCCTTCGAGTTGCTTTTCTCGGGCAAAAGAGAGCTTTACAGCGCTTTCTGGCTGCTAGAGACATGCAGAAAGAGCAAGTGTGGCAGAATGTGTTCCAAAGCAGCTGGAGCTACCACGGGCTCCGGACAGGCTTATTTTCACTTGGAGAACACAGAAAACACACCAAGGTGCTGCTGCAAGCAAAGTTACAGAACCGCCCCTGCGAGTTGCTTTTCTCGGGAAAAAGAGCGCTTTACAGCGCTTTCTGGCTGCTAGAGACATGCAGAAAGAGCAAGTGTGGCAGAATGTGTTCCAAAGCAGCTGGAGCTACCACGGGCTCCGGACAGGCTTATTTTCACTTGGAGAACACAGAAAACACACCAAGGTGCTGCTGCAAGCAAAGTTGCAGAACCCCCCCTGAGAGTTGCTTTTCTCGAGAAAAGAGAGCTTTACAGCGCTTTCTGGACTGCTAGAGACATGCAGAAAGAGCAAGTGTGGCAGAATGTGTTCCAAAGCAGCTGGAGCTACCACGGGCTCCTGACAGGCTTATTTTCACTTGGAGAACAAAGAAAACACACCAAGGTGCTGCTGCAAGCAAAGTTACAGAACCCCCCCTGAGAGATGCTTTTCTCGGGCAAAAGCACGCTTTACAGCGCTTTCTGGCTGCTAGAGACATGCAGAAAGAGCAAGTGTGGCAGAATGTGTTCCAAAGCAGCTGGAGCTACCATGGGCTCCGGACAGGCTTCTTTTCACTTGGAGAACACAGAAAACACACCAAGGTGCTGCTGCAAGGCAAGTTACAGAACCTCTCTTGAGAGTTGCTTTTCTCGGGCAAAAGAACGCTTTACAGTGCTTTCTGGCTGCTAGAGACATGCAGAAAGAGCAAGTGTGGCAGAATGTGTTCCAAAGCAGCTGGAGCTACCACGGGCTCCGGACAGGCTTATTTTCACTTGGAGAACACAGAAAACACACCAAGGTGCTGCTGCAAGCAAAGTTACACAAGTCCCCCTGAGTGTTGCTTTTCTCGAGAAAAGAGAGCTTTACAGCGCTTTCTGGCTGCTAGAGACATGCAGAAAGAGCAAGTGTGGCAGAATGTGTTCCAAAGCAGCTGGAGCTACCACGGGCTCCGGACAGGCTTATTTTCACTTGGAGAACACAGAAAACACACCAAGGTGCTGCTGCAAGCAAAGTTACACAAGTCCCCCTGAGTGTTGCTTTTCTCGAGAAAAGAGCGCTTTACAGCGCTTTCTGGCTGCTAGAGACATGCAAAAAGAGCAAGTGTGGCAGAATGTGTTCCAAAGCAGCTGGAGCTACCACGGGCTCCGGACAGGCTTATTTTCACTTGGAGAACACAGAAAACACACCAAGGTGCTGCTGCAAGCAAAGTTACAGAGGTTTCCCAGAGTGTTGCTTTTCTTGAGAAAAGAGCACTTTACAGCGCTTTCTGGCTGCTAGAGACATGCAGAAAGAGCAAGTGTGGCAGAATGTGTTCCAAAGCAGCTGGAGCTACCACGGGCTCCGGACAGGCTTATTTTCACTTGGAGAACACAGAAAACACACCAAGGTGCTGCTGCAAGCAAAGTTACACAAGTCCCCCTGAGTGTTGCTTTTCTCGAGAAAAGAGCACGTTACAGTGCTTTCTGGCTGCTAGAGACATGCAGAAAGAGCAAGTGTGGCAGAATGTGTTCCAAAGCAGCTGGAGCTACCACGGGCTCCGGACAGGCTTATTTTCACTTGGAGAACACAGAAAACACACCAAGGTGCTGCTGCAAGCAAAGTTACAGAGGTTTCCCAGAGTGTTGCTTTTCTCGAGAAAAGAGTGCTTTACAGCGCTTTCTGGCTGCTAGAGACATGCAGAAAGAGCAAGTGTGGCAGAATGTGTTCCAAAGCAGCTGGAGCTACCACGGGCTCCGGACAGGCTTATTTTCACTTGGAGAACACAGAAAACACACCAAGGTGCTGCTGCAAGCAAAGTTACAGAGGTTTCCCAGAGTGTTGCTTTTCTCGAGAAAAGAGCGCTTTACAGCGCTTTCTGGCTGCTAGAGACATGCAGAAAGAGCAAGTGTGGCAGAATGTGTTCCAAAGCAGCTGGAGCTACCACGGGCTCCGGACAGGCTTATTTTCACTTGGAGAACACAGAAAACACACCAAGGTGCTGCTGCAAGCAAAGTTACAGAAGTCCCCCTGAGTGTTGCTTTTCTCGAGAAAAGAGCGCTTTACAGCGCTTTCTGGCTGCTAGAGACATGCAGAAAGAGCAAGTGTGGCAGAATGTGTTCCAAAGCAGCTGGAGCTACCATGGGCTCCGGACAGGCTTATTTTCACTTGGAGAACACAGAAAACACACCAAGGTGCTGCTGCAAGCAAAGTTACAGAAGTCCCCCTGAGTGTTGCTTTTCTGGGGAAAAGAGCGCTTTACAGTGCTTTCTGGCTGCTAGAGACATGCAGAAAGAGCAAGTGTGGCAGAATGTGTTCCAAAGCAGCTGGAGCTACCACGGGCTCCGGACAGGCTTATTTTCACTTGGAGAACACAGAAAACCCACCAAGGTGCTGCTGCAAGCAAAGTTACAGAGGTTTCCCAGAGTGTTGCTTTTCTCGAGAAAAGAGCGCTTTACAGCGCTTTCTGGCTGCTAGAGACATGCAGAAAGAGCAAGTGTGGCAGAATGTGTTCCAAAGCAGCTGGAGCTACCACGGGCTCCGGACAGGCTTATTTTCACTTGGAGAACACAGAAAACACACCAAGGTGCTGCTGCAAGCAAAGTTACACAAGTCCCCCTGAGTGTTGCTTTTCTCGAGAAAAGAGCGCTTTACAGCGCTTTCTGGCTGCTAGAGACATGCAGAAAGAGCAAGTGTGGCAGAATGTGTTCCAAAGCAGCTGGAGCTACCACGGGCTCCGGACAGGCTTATTTTCACTTGGAGAACACAGAAAACACACCAAGGTGCTGCTGCAAGCAAAGTTACAGAAGTCCCCCTGAGTGTTGCTTTTCTCGAGAAAAGAGCGCTTTACAGCGCTTTCTGGCTGCTAGAGACATGCAGAAAGAGCAAGTGTGGCAGAATGTGTTCCAAAGCAGCTGGAGCTACCACGGGCTCCGGACAGGCTTATTTTCACTTGGAGAACACAGAAAACACACCAAGGTGCTGCTGCAAGCAAAGTTACAGAGGTTTCCCAGAGTGTTGCTTTTCTCGAGAAAAGAGCGCTTTACAGCGCTTTCTGGCTGCTAGAGACATGCAGAAAGAGCAAGTGTGGCAGAATGTGTTCCAAAGCAGCTGGAGCTACCACGGGCTCCGGACAGGCTTATTTTCACTTGGAGAACACAGAAAACACACCAAGGTGCTGCTGCAAGCAAAGTTACAGAAGTCCCCCTGAGTGTTGCTTTTCTCGAGAAAAGAGCGCTTTACAGCGCTTTCTGGCTGCTAGAGACATGCAGAAAGAGCAAGTGTGGCAGAATGTGTTCCAAAGCAGCTGGAGCTACCACGGGCTCCGGACAGGCTTATTTTCACTTGGAGAACACAGAAAACACACCAAGGTGCTGCTGCAAGCAAAGTTACAGAGGTTTCCCAGAGTGTTGCTTTTCTCGAGAAAAGAGCGCTTTACAGCGCTTTCTGGCTGCTAGAGACATGCAGAAAGAGCAAGTGTGGCAGAATGTGTTCCAAAGCAGCTGGAGCTACCACGGGCTCCGGACAGGCTTATTTTCACTTGGAGAACACAGAAAACACACCAAGGTGCTGCTGCAAGCAAAGTTACAGAGGTTTCCCAGAGTGTTGCTTTTCTCGAGAAAAGAGCGCTTTACAGCGCTTTCTGGCTGCTAGAGACATGCAGAAAGAGCAAGTGTGGCAGAATGTGTTCCAAAGCAGCTGGAGCTACCACGGGCTCCGGACAGGCTTATTTTCACTTGGAGAACACAGAAAACACACCAAGGTGCTGCTGCAAGCAAAGTTACACAAGTCCCCCTGAGTGTTGCTTTTCTCGAGAAAAGAGCACTTTACAGTGCTTTCTGGCTGCTAGAGACATGCAGAAAGAGCAAGTGTGGCAGAATGTGTTCCAAAGCAGCTGGAGCTACCACGGGCTCCGGACAGGCTTATTTTCACTTGGAGAACACAGAAAACACACCAAGGTGCTGCTGCAAGCAAAGTTACAGAGGTTTCCCAGAGTGTTGCTTTTCTCGAGAAAAGAGCGCTTTACAGCGCTTTCTGGCTGCTAGAGACATGCAGAAAGAGCAAGTGTGGCAGAATGTGTTCCAAAGCAGCTGGAGCTACCACGGGCTCCGGACAGGCTTATTTTCACTTGGAGAACACAGAAAACACACCAAGGTGCTGCTGCAAGCAAAGTTGCAGAACCCCCCCTGAGAGTTGCGTTTCTCGAGAAAAGAGTGCTTTACAGCGCTTTCTGGACTGCTAGAGACATGCAGAAAGAGCAAGTTTGGCAGAATGTGTTCCAAAGCAGCTGGAGCTACCACGGGCTCCTGACAGGCTTATTTTCACTTGGAGAACAAAGAAAACACACCAAGGTGCTGCTGCAAGCAAAGTTACAGAACCCCCCCTGAGAGATGCTATTCTCGGGCAAAAGCACGCTTTACAGCGCTTTCTGGCTGCTAGAGACATGCAGAAAGAGCAAGTGTGGCAGAATGTGTTCCAAAGCAGCTGGAGCTACCATGGGCTCCGGACAGGCTTCTTTTCACTTGGAGAACACAGAAAACACACCAAGGTGCTGCTGCAAGCAAAGTTACAGAACCTCTCCTGAGAGTTGCTTTTCTCGGGCAAAAGAACGCTTTACAGTGCTTTCTGGCTGCTAGAGACATGCAGAAAGAGCAAGTGTGGCAGAATGTGTTCCAAAGCAGCTGGAGCTACCACGGGCTCCGGACAGGCTTATTTTCACTTGGAGAACACAGAAAACACACCAAGGTGCTGCTGCAAGCAAAGTTACACAAGTCCCCCTGAGTGTTGCTTTTCTCGAGAAAAGAGAGCTTTACAGCGCTTTCTGGCTGCTAGAGACATGCAGAAAGAGCAAGTGTGGCAGAATGTGTTCCAAAGCAGCTGGAGCTACCACGGGCTCCGGACAGGCTTATTTTCACTTGGAGAACACAGAAAACACACCAAGGTGCTGCTGCAAGCAAAGTTACACAAGTCCCCCTGAGTGTTGCTTTTCTCGAGAAAAGAGCGCTTTACAGCGCTTTCTGGCTGCTAGAGACATGCAGAAAGAGCAAGTGTGGCAGAATGTGTTCCAAAGCAGCTGGAGCTACCACGGGCTCCGGACAGGCTTATTTTCACTTGGAGAACACAGAAAACACACCAAGGTGCTGCTGCAAGCAAAGTTACAGAACCGCCCCTGCGAGTTGCTTTTCTCGGGAAAAAGAGCGCTTTACAGCGCTTTCTGGCTGCTAGAGACATGCAGAAAGAGCAAGTGTGGCAGAATGTGTTCCAAAGCAGCTGGAGCTACCACGGGCTCCGGACAGGCTTATTTTCACTTGGAGAACACAGAAAACACACCAAGGTGCTGCTGCAAGCAAAGTTGCAGAACCCCCCCTGAGAGTTGCTTTTCTCGAGAAAAGAGAGCTTTACAGCGCTTTCTGGACTGCTAGAGACATGCAGAAAGAGCAAGTGTGGCAGAATGTGTTCCAAAGCAGCTGGAGCTACCACGGGCTCCGGACAGGCTTATTTTCACTTGGAGAACACAGAAAACACACCAAGGTGCTGCTGCAAGCAAAGTTACAGAGGTTTCCCAGAGTGTTGCTTTTCTCGAGAAAAGAGCGCTTTACAGCGCTTTCTGGCTGCTAGAGACATGCAGAAAGAGCAAGTGTGGCAGAATGTGTTCCAAAGCAGCTGGAGCTACCACGGGCTCCGGACAGGCTTATTTTCACTTGGAGAACACAGAAAACACACCAAGGTGCTGCTGCAAGCAAAGTTACACAAGTCCCCCTGAGTGTTGCTTTTCTCGAGAAAAGAGCACTTTACAGTGCTTTCTGGCTGCTAGAGACATGCAGAAAGAGCAAGTGTGGCAGAATGTGTTCCAAAGCAGCTGGAGCTACCACGGGCTCCGGACAGGCTTATTTTCACTTGGAGAACACAGAAAACACACCAAGGTGCTGCTGCAAGCAAAGTTACAGAGGTTTCCCAGAGTGTTGCTTTTCTCGAGAAAAGAGCGCTTTACAGCGCTTTCTGGCTGCTAGAGACATGCAGAAAGAGCAAGTGTGGCAGAATGTGTTCCAAAGCAGCTGGAGCTACCACGGGCTCCGGACAGGCTTATTTTCACTTGGAGAACACAGAAAACACACCAAGGTGCTGCTGCAAGCAAAGTTGCAGAACCCCACCTGAGAGTTGCGTTTCTCGAGAAAAGAGTGCTTTACAGCGCTTTCTGGACTGCTAGAGACATGCAGAAAGAGCAAGTGTGGCAGAATGTGTTCCAAAGCAGCTGGAGCTACCACGGGCTCCTGACAGGCTTATTTTCACTTGGAGAACAAAGAAAACACACCAAGGTGCTGCTGCAAGCAAAGTTACAGAACCCCCCCTGAGAGATGCTATTCTCGGGCAAAAGCACGCTTTACAGCGCTTTCTGGCTGCTAGAGACATGCAGAAAGAGCAAGTGTGGCAGAATGTGTTCCAAAGCAGCTGGAGCTACCATGGGCTCCGGACAGGCTTCTTTTCACTTGGAGAACACAGAAAACACACCAAGGTGCTGCTGCAAGCAAAGTTACAGAACCTCTCCTGAGAGTTGCTTTTCTCGGGCAAAAGAACGCTTTACAGTGCTTTCTGGCTGCTAGAGACATGCAGAAACAGCAAGTGTGGCAGAATGTGTTCCAAAGCAGCTGGAGCTACCACGGGCTCCGGACAGGCTTATTTTCACTTGGAGAACACAGAAAACACACCAAGGTGCTGCTGCAAGCAAAGTTACACAAGTCCCCCTGAGTGTTGCTTTTCTCGAGAAAAGAGAGCTTTACAGCGCTTTCTGGCTGCTAGAGACATGCAGAAAGAGCAAGTGTGGCAGAATGTGTTCCAAAGCAGCTGGAGCTACCACGGGCTCCGGACAGGCTTATTTTCACTTGGAGAACACAGAAAACACACCAAGGTGCTGCTGCAAGCAAAGTTACACAAGTCCCCCTGAGTGTTGCTTTTCTCGAGAAAAGAGCGCTTTACAGCGCTTTCTGGCTGCTAGAGACATGCAGAAAGAGCAAGTGTGGCAGAATGTGTTCCAAAGCAGCTGGAGCTACCACGGGCTCCGGACAGGCTTATTTTCACTAGGAGAACACAGAAAACACACCAAGGTGCTGCTGCAAGCAAAGTTACAGAGGTTTCCCAGAGTGTTGCTTTTCTCGAGAAAAGAGCGCTTTACAGCGCTTTCTGGCTGCTAGAGACATGCAGAAAGAGCAAGTGTGGCAGAATGTGTTCCAAAGCAGCTGGAGCTACCACGGGCTCCGGACAGGCTTATTTTCACTTGGAGAACACAGAAAACACACCAAGGTGCTGCTGCAAGCAAAGTTACACAAGTCCCCCTGAGTGTTGCTTTTCTCGAGAAAAGAGCACGTTACAGTGCTTTCTGGCTGCTAGAGACATGCAGAAAGAGCAAGTGTGGCAGAATGTGTTCCAAAGCAGCTGGAGCTACCACGGGCTCCGGACAGGCTTATTTTCACTTGGAGAACACAGAAAACACACCAAGGTGCTGCTGCAAGCAAAGTTACAGAGGTTTCCCAGAGTGTTGCTTTTCTCGAGAAAAGAGCGCTTTACAGCGCTTTCTGGCTGCTAGAGACATGCAGAAAGAGCAAGTGTGGCAGAATGTGTTCCAAAGCAGCTGGAGCTACCACGGGCTCCGGACAGGCTTATTTTCACTTGGAGAACACAGAAAACACACCAAGGTGCTGCTGCAAGCAAAGTTACAGAGGTTTCCCAGAGTGTTGCTTTTCTCGAGAAAAGAGCGCTTTACAGCGCTTTCTGGCTGCTAGAGACATGCAGAAAGAGCAAGTGTGGCAGAATGTGTTCCAAAGCAGCTGGAGCTACCACGGGCTCCGGACAGGCTTATTTTCACTTGGAGAACACAGAAAACACACCAAGGTGCTGCTGCAAGCAAAGTTACAGAAGTCCCCCTGAGTGTTGCTTTTCTCGAGAAAAGAGCGCTTTACAGCGCTTTCTGGCTGCTAGAGACATGCAGAAAGAGCAAGTGTGGCAGAATGTGTTCCAAAGCAGCTGGAGCTACCATGGGCTCCGGACAGGCTTATTTTCACTTGGAGAACACAGAAAACACACCAAGGTGCTGCTGCAAGCAAAGTTACAGAAGTCCCCCTGAGTGTTGCTTTTCTGGGGAAAAGAGCGCTTTACAGTGCTTTCTGGCTGCTAGAGACATGCAGAAAGAGCAAGTGTGGCAGAATGTGTTCCAAAGCAGCTGGAGCTACCACGGGCTCCGGACAGGCTTATTTTCACTTGGAGAACACAGAAAACCCACCAAGGTGCTGCTGCAAGCAAAGTTACAGAGGTTTCCCAGAGTGTTGCTTTTCTCGAGAAAAGAGCGCTTTACAGCGCTTTCTGGCTGCTAGAGACATGCAGAAAGAGCAAGTGTGGCAGAATGTGTTCCAAAGCAGCTGGAGCTACCACGGGCTCCGGACAGGCTTATTTTCACTTGGAGAACACAGAAAACACACCAAGGTGCTGCTGCAAGCAAAGTTACAGAAGTCCCCCTGAGTGTTGCTTTTCTCGAGAAAAGAGCGCTTTACAGCGCTTTCTGGCTGCTAGAGACATGCAGAAAGAGCAAGTGTGGCAGAATGTGTTCCAAAGCAGCTGGAGCTACCACGGGCTCCGGACAGGCTTATTTTCACTTGGAGAACACAGAAAACACACCAAGGTGCTGCTGCAAGCAAAGTTACAGAAGTCCCCCTGAGTGTTGCTTTTCTCGAGAAAAGAGCGCTTTACAGCGCTTTCTGGCTGCTAGAGACATGCAGAAAGAGCAAGTGTGGCAGAATGTGTTCCAAAGCAGCTGGAGCTACCACGGGCTCCGGACAGGCTTATTTTCACTTGGAGAACACAGAAAACACACCAAGGTGCTGCTGCAAGCAAAGTTACAGAGGTTTCCCAGAGTGTTGCTTTTCTCGAGAAAAGAGCGCTTTACAGCGCTTTCTGGCTGCTAGAGACATGCAGAAAGAGCAAGTGTGGCAGAATGTGTTCCAAAGCAGCTGGAGCTACCACGGGCTCTGGACAGGCTTATTTTCACTTGGAGAACACAGAAAACACACCAAGGTGCTGCTGCAAGCAAAGTTACAGAAGTCCCCCTGAGTGTTGCTTTTCTCGAGAAAAGAGCGCTTTACAGCGCTTTCTGGCTGCTAGAGACATGCAGAAAGAGCAAGTGTGGCAGAATGTGTTCCAAAGCAGCTGGAGCTACCACGGGCTCCGGACAGGCTTATTTTCACTTGGAGAACACAGAAAACACACCAAGGTGCTGCTGCAAGCAAAGTTACAGAGGTTTCCCAGAGTGTTGCTTTTCTCGAGAAAAGAGCGCTTTACAGCGCTTTCTGGCTGCTAGAGACATGCAGAAAGAGCAAGTGTGGCAGAATGTGTTCCAAAGCAGCTGGAGCTACCACGGGCTCCGGACAGGCTTATTTTCACTTGGAGAACACAGAAAACACACCAAGGTGCTGCTGCAAGCAAAGTTACAGAGGTTTCCCAGAGTGTTGCTTTTCTCGAGAAAAGAGCGCTTTACAGCGCTTTCTGGCTGCTAGAGACATGCAGAAAGAGCAAGTGTGGCAGAATGTGTTCCAAAGCAGCTGGAGCTACCACGGGCTCCGGACAGGCTTATTTTCACTTGGAGAACACAGAAAACACACCAAGGTGCTGCTGCAAGCAAAGTTACACAAGTCCCCCTGAGTGTTGCTTTTCTCGAGAAAAGAGCACTTTACAGTGCTTTCTGGCTGCTAGAGACATGCAGAAAGAGCAAGTGTGGCAGAATGTGTTCCAAAGCAGCTGGAGCTACCACGGGCTCCGGACAGGCTTCTTTTCACTTGGAGAACACAGAAAACACACCAAGGTGCTGCTGCAAGCAAAGTTACAGAGGTTTCCCAGAGTGTTGCTTTTCTCGAGAAAAGAGCGCTTTACAGCGCTTTCTGGCTGCTAGAGACATGCAGAAAGAGCAAGTGTGGCAGAATGTGTTCCAAAGCAGCTGGAGCTACCACGGGCTCCGGACAGGCTTATTTTCACTTGGAGAACACAGAAAACACACCAAGGTGCTGCTGCAAGCAAAGTTACAGAACCGCCCCTGCGAGTTGCTTTTCTCGGGAAAAAGAGCGCTTTACAGCGCTTTCTGGCTGCTAGAGACATGCAGAAAGAGCAAGTGTGGCAGAATGTGTTCCAAAGCAGCTGGAGCTACCACGGGCTCCGGACAGGCTTATTTTCACTTGGAGAACACAGAAAACACACCAAGGTGCTGCTGCAAGCAAAGTTGCAGAACCCCCCCTGAGAGTTGCTTTTCTCGAGAAAAGAGAGCTTTACAGCGCTTTCTGGACTGCTAGAGACATGCAGAAAGAGCAAGTTTGGCAGAATGTGTTCCAAAGCAGCTGGAGCTACCACGGGCTCCTGACAGGCTTATTTTCACTTGGAGAACAAAGAAAACACACCAAGGTGCTGCTGCAAGCAAAGTTACAGAACCCCCCCTGAGAGATGCTATTCTCGGGCAAAAGCACGCTTTACAGCGCTTTCTGGCTGCTAGAGACATGCAGAAAGAGCAAGTGTGGCAGAATGTGTTCCAAAGCAGCTGGAGCTACCATGGGCTCCGGACAGGCTTCTTTTCACTTGGAGAACACAGAAAACACACCAAGGTGCTGCTGCAAGCAAAGTTACAGAACCTCTCCTGAGAGTTGCTTTTCTCGGGCAAAAGAACGCTTTACAGTGCTTTCTGGCTGCTAGAGACATGCAGAAACAGCAAGTGTGGCAGAATGTGTTCCAAAGCAGCTGGAGCTACCACGGGCTCCGGACAGGCTTATTTTCACTTGGAGAACACAGAAAACACACCAAGGTGCTGCTGCAAGCAAAGTTACACAAGTCCCCCTGAGTGTTGCTTTTCTCGAGAAAAGAGAGCTTTACAGCGCTTTCTGGCTGCTAGAGACATGCAGAAAGAGCAAGTGTGGCAGAATGTGTTCCAAAGCAGCTGGAGCTACCACGGGCTCCGGACAGGCTTATTTTCACTTGGAGAACACAGAAAACACACCAAGGTGCTGCTGCAAGCAAAGTTACAGAGGTTTCCCAGAGTGTTGCTTTTCTCGAGAAAAGAGCGCTTTACAGCGCTTTCTGGCTGCTAGAGACATGCAGAAAGAGCAAGTGTGGCAGAATGTGTTCCAAAGCAGCTGGAGCTACCACGGGCTCCGGACAGGCTTATTTTCACTTGGAGAACACAGAAAACACACCAAGGTGCTGCTGCAAGCAAAGTTACAGAAGTCCCCCTGAGTGTTGCTTTTCTCGAGAAAAGAGCGCTTTACAGCGCTTTCTGGCTGCTAGAGACATGCAGAAAGAGCAAGTGTGGCAGAATGTGTTCCAAAGCAGCTGGAGCTACCATGGGCTCCGGACAGGCTTATTTTCACTTGGAGAACACAGAAAACACACCAAGGTGCTGCTGCAAGCAAAGTTACAGAAGTCCCCCTGAGTGTTGCTTTTCTGGGGAAAAGAGCGCTTTACAGTGCTTTCTGGCTGCTAGAGACATGCAGAAAGAGCAAGTGTGGCAGAATGTGTTCCAAAGCAGCTGGAGCTACCACGGGCTCCGGACAGGCTTATTTTCACTTGGAGAACACAGAAAACCCACCAAGGTGCTGCTGCAAGCAAAGTTACAGAGGTTTCCCAGAGTGTTGCTTTTCTCGAGAAAAGAGCGCTTTACAGCGCTTTCTGGCTGCTAGAGACATGCAGAAAGAGCAAGTGTGGCAGAATGTGTTCCAAAGCAGCTGGAGCTACCACGGGCTCCGGACAGGCTTATTTTCACTTGGAGAACACAGAAAACACACCAAGGTGCTGCTGCAAGCAAAGTTACAGAAGTCCCCCTGAGTGTTGCTTTTCTCGAGAAAAGAGCGCTTTACAGCGCTTTCTGGCTGCTAGAGACATGCAGAAAGAGCAAGTGTGGCAGAATGTGTTCCAAAGCAGCTGGAGCTACCACGGGCTCCGGACAGGCTTATTTTCACTTGGAGAACACAGAAAACACACCAAGGTGCTGCTGCAAGCAAAGTTACAGAAGTCCCCCTGAGTGTTGCTTTTCTCGAGAAAAGAGCGCTTTACAGCGCTTTCTGGCTGCTAGAGACATGCAGAAAGAGCAAGTGTGGCAGAATGTGTTCCAAAGCAGCTGGAGCTACCACGGGCTCCGGACAGGCTTATTTTCACTTGGAGAACACAGAAAACACACCAAGGTGCTGCTGCAAGCAAAGTTACAGAGGTTTCCCAGAGTGTTGCTTTTCTCGAGAAAAGAGCGCTTTACAGCGCTTTCTGGCTGCTAGAGACATGCAGAAAGAGCAAGTGTGGCAGAATGTGTTCCAAAGCAGCTGGAGCTACCACGGGCTCTGGACAGGCTTATTTTCACTTGGAGAACACAGAAAACACACCAAGGTGCTGCTGCAAGCAAAGTTACAGAAGTCCCCCTGAGTGTTGCTTTTCTCGAGAAAAGAGCGCTTTACAGCGCTTTCTGGCTGCTAGAGACATGCAGAAAGAGCAAGTGTGGCAGAATGTGTTCCAAAGCAGCTGGAGCTACCACGGGCTCCGGACAGGCTTATTTTCACTTGGAGAACACAGAAAACACACCAAGGTGCTGCTGCAAGCAAAGTTACAGAGGTTTCCCAGAGTGTTGCTTTTCTCGAGAAAAGAGCGCTTTACAGCGCTTTCTGGCTGCTAGAGACATGCAGAAAGAGCAAGTGTGGCAGAATGTGTTCCAAAGCAGCTGGAGCTACCACGGGCTCCGGACAGGCTTATTTTCACTTGGAGAACACAGAAAACACACCAAGGTGCTGCTGCAAGCAAAGTTACAGAGGTTTCCCAGAGTGTTGCTTTTCTCGAGAAAAGAGCGCTTTACAGCGCTTTCTGGCTGCTAGAGACATGCAGAAAGAGCAAGTGTGGCAGAATGTGTTCCAAAGCAGCTGGAGCTACCACGGGCTCCGGACAGGCTTATTTTCACTTGGAGAACACAGAAAACACACCAAGGTGCTGCTGCAAGCAAAGTTACACAAGTCCCCCTGAGTGTTGCTTTTCTCGAGAAAAGAGCACTTTACAGTGCTTTCTGGCTGCTAGAGACATGCAGAAAGAGCAAGTGTGGCAGAATGTGTTCCAAAGCAGCTGGAGCTACCACGGGCTCCGGACAGGCTTCTTTTCACTTGGAGAACACAGAAAACACACCAAGGTGCTGCTGCAAGCAAAGTTACAGAGGTTTCCCAGAGTGTTGCTTTTCTCGAGAAAAGAGCGCTTTACAGCGCTTTCTGGCTGCTAGAGACATGCAGAAAGAGCAAGTGTGGCAGAATGTGTTCCAAAGCAGCTGGAGCTACCACGGGCTCCGGACAGGCTTATTTTCACTTGGAGAACACAGAAAACACACCAAGGTGCTGCTGCAAGCAAAGTTACAGAACCGCCCCTGCGAGTTGCTTTTCTCGGGAAAAAGAGCGCTTTACAGCGCTTTCTGGCTGCTAGAGACATGCAGAAAGAGCAAGTGTGGCAGAATGTGTTCCAAAGCAGCTGGAGCTACCACGGGCTCCGGACAGGCTTATTTTCACTTGGAGAACACAGAAAACACACCAAGGTGCTGCTGCAAGCAAAGTTGCAGAACCCCCCCTGAGAGTTGCTTTTCTCGAGAAAAGAGAGCTTTACAGCGCTTTCTGGACTGCTAGAGACATGCAGAAAGAGCAAGTTTGGCAGAATGTGTTCCAAAGCAGCTGGAGCTACCACGGGCTCCTGACAGGCTTATTTTCACTTGGAGAACAAAGAAAACACACCAAGGTGCTGCTGCAAGCAAAGTTACAGAACCCCCCCTGAGAGATGCTATTCTCGGGCAAAAGCACGCTTTACAGCGCTTTCTGGCTGCTAGAGACATGCAGAAAGAGCAAGTGTGGCAGAATGTGTTCCAAAGCAGCTGGAGCTACCATGGGCTCCGGACAGGCTTCTTTTCACTTGGAGAACACAGAAAACACACCAAGGTGCTGCTGCAAGCAAAGTTACAGAACCTCTCCTGAGAGTTGCTTTTCTCGGACAAAAGAACGCTTTACAGTGCTTTCTGGCTGCTAGAGACATGCAGAAACAGCAAGTGTGGCAGAATGTGTTCCAAAGCAGCTGGAGCTACCACGGGCTCCGGACAGGCTTATTTTCACTTGGAGAACACAGAAAACACACCAAGGTGCTGCTGCAAGCAAAGTTACACAAGTCCCCCTGAGTGTTGCTTTTCTCGAGAAAAGAGAGCTTTACAGCGCTTTCTGGCTGCTAGAGACATGCAGAAAGAGCAAGTGTGGCAGAATGTGTTCCAAAGCAGCTGGAGCTACCACGGGCTCCGGACAGGCTTATTTTCACTTGGAAAACACAGAAAACACACCAAGGTGCTGCTGCAAGCAAAGTTACACAAGTCCCCCTGAGTGTTGCTTTTCTCGAGAAAAGAGCGCTTTACAGCGCTTTCTGGCTGCTAGAGACATGCAGAAAGAGCAAGTGTGGCAGAATGTGTTCCAAAGCAGCTGGAGCTACCACGGGCTCCGGACAGGCTTATTTTCACTTGGAGAACACAGAAAACACACCAAGGTGCTGCTGCAAGCAAAGTTACAGAGGTTTCCCAGAGTGTTGCTTTTCTCGAGAAAAGAGCGCTTTACAGCGCTTTCTGGCTGCTAGAGACATGCAGAAAGAGCAAGTGTGGCAGAATGTGTTCCAAAGCAGCTGGAGCTACCACGGGCTCCGGACAGGCTTATTTTCACTTGGAGAACACAGAAAACACACCAAGGTGCTGCTGCAAGCAAAGTTACACAAGTCCCCCTGAGTGTTGCTTTTCTCGAGAAAAGAGCGCTTTACAGCGCTTTCTGGCTGCTAGAGACATGCAGAAAGAGCAAGTGTGGCAGAATGTGTTCCAAAGCAGCTGGAGCTACCACGGGCTCCGGACAGGCTTATTTTCACTAGGAGAACACAGAAAACACACCAAGGTGCTGCTGCAAGCAAAGTTACAGAGGTTTCCCAGAGTGTTGCTTTTCTCGAGAAAAGAGCGCTTTACAGCGCTTTCTGGCTGCTAGAGACATGCAGAAAGAGCAAGTGTGGCAGAATGTGTTCCAAAGCAGCTGGAGCTACCACGGGCTCCGGACAGGCTTATTTTCACTTGGAGAACACAGAAAACACACCAAGGTGCTGCTGCAAGCAAAGTTACAGAGGTTTCCCAGAGTGTTGCTTTTCTCGAGAAAAGAGCGCTTTACAGCGCTTTCTGGCTGCTAGAGACATGCAGAAAGAGCAAGTGTGGCAGAATGTGTTCCAAAGCAGCTGGAGCTACCACGGGCTCCGGACAGGCTTATTTTCACTTGGAGAACACAGAAAACACACCAAGGTGCTGCTGCAAGCAAAGTTACAGAAGTCCCCCTGAGTGTTGCTTTTCTCGAGAAAAGAGCGCTTTACAGCGCTTTCTGGCTGCTAGAGACATGCAGAAAGAGCAAGTGTGGCAGAATGTGTTCCAAAGCAGCTGGAGCTACCATGGGCTCCGGACAGGCTTATTTTCACTTGGAGAACACAGAAAACACACCAAGGTGCTGCTGCAAGCAAAGTTACAGAAGTCCCCCTGAGTGTTGCTTTTCTGGGGAAAAGAGCGCTTTACAGTGCTTTCTGGCTGCTAGAGACATGCAGAAAGAGCAAGTGTGGCAGAATGTGTTCCAAAGCAGCTGGAGCTACCACGGGCTCCGGACAGGCTTATTTTCACTTGGAGAACACAGAAAACCCACCAAGGTGCTGCTGCAAGCAAAGTTACAGAGGTTTCCCAGAGTGTTGCTTTTCTCGAGAAAAGAGCGCTTTACAGCGCTTTCTGGCTGCTAGAGACATGCAGAAAGAGCAAGTGTGGCAGAATGTGTTCCAAAGCAGCTGGAGCTACCACGGGCTCCGGACAGGCTTATTTTCACTTGGAGAACACAGAAAACACACCAAGGTGCTGCTGCAAGCAAAGTTACACAAGTCCCCCTGAGTGTTGCTTTTCTCGAGAAAAGAGCGCTTTACAGCGCTTTCTGGCTGCTAGAGACATGCAGAAAGAGCAAGTGTGGCAGAATGTGTTCCAAAGCAGCTGGAGCTATCATGGGCTCCGGACAGGCTTATTTTCACTTGGAGAACACAGAAAACACACCAAGGTGCTGCTGCAAGCAAAGTTACAGAAGTCCCCCTGAGTGTTGCTTTTCTCGAGAAAAGAGCGCTTTACAGCGCTTTCTGGCTGCTAGAGACATGCAGAAAGAGCAAGTGTGGCAGAATGTGTTCCAAAGCAGCTGGAGCTACCACGGGCTCCGGACAGGCTTATTTTCACTTGGAGAACACAGAAAACACACCAAGGTGCTGCTGCAAGCAAAGTTACAGAGGTTTCCCAGAGTGTTGCTTTTCTCGAGAAAAGAGCGCTTTACAGCGCTTTCTGGCTGCTAGAGACATGCAGAAAGAGCAAGTGTGGCAGAATGTGTTCCAAAGCAGCTGGAGCTACCACGGGCTCTGGACAGGCTTATTTTCACTTGGAGAACACAGAAAACACACCAAGGTGCTGCTGCAAGCAAAGTTACAGAAGTCCCCCTGAGTGTTGCTTTTCTCAAGAAAAGAGCGCTTTACAGCGCTTTCTGGCTGCTAGAGACATGCAGAAAGAGCAAGTGTGGCAGAATGTGTTCCAAAGCAGCTGGAGCTACCACGGGCTCCGCACAGGCTTATTTTCACTTGGAGAACACAGAAAACACACCAAGGTGCTGCTGCAAGCAAAGTTACAGAAGTCCCCCTGAGTGTTGCTTTTCTCGAGAAAAGAGCGCTTTACAGCGCTTTCTGGCTGCTAGAGACATGCAGAAAGAGCAAGTGTGGCAGAATGTGTTCCAAAGCAGCTGGAGCTACCACGGGCTCCGGACAGGCTTATTTTCACTTGGAGAACACAGAAAACACACCAAGGTGCTGCTGCAAGCAAAGTTACAGAAGTCCCCCTGAGTGTTGCTTTTCTCGAGAAAAGAGCACTTTACAGTGCTTTCTGGCTGCTAGAGACATGCAGAAAGAGCAAGTGTGGCAGAATGTGTTCCAAAGCAGCTGGAGCTACCACGGGCTCCGGACAGGCTTATTTTCACTTGGAGAACACAGAAAACACACCAAGGTGCTGCTGCAAGCAAAGTTACAGAGGTTTCCCAGAGTGTTGCTTTTCTCGAGAAAAGAGCGCTTTACAGCGCTTTCTGGCTGCTAGAGACATGCAGAAAGAGCAAGTGTGGCAGAATGTGTTCCAAAGCAGCTGGAGCTACCACGGGCTCCGGACAGGCTTCTTTTCACTTGGAGAACACAGAAAACACACCAAGGTGCTGCTGCAAGCAAAGTTACACAAGTCCCCCTGAGTGTTGCTTTTCTCGAGACAAGAGCGCTTTACAGCGCTTTCTGGTTGCTAGAGACATGCAGAAACAGCAAGTGTGGCAGAATGTGTTCCAAAGCAGCTGGAGCTACCACGGGCTCCGGACAGGCTTATTTTCACTTGGAGAACACAGAAAACACACCAAGGTGCTGCTGCAAGCAAAGTTACAGAAGTCCCCCTGAGTGTTGCTTTTCTCGAGAAAAGAGCGCTTTACAGCGCTTTCTGGCTGCTAGAGACATGCAGAAAGAGCAAGTGTGGCAGAATGTGTTCCAAAGCAGCTGGAGCTACCACGGGCTCCGGACAGGCTTATTTTCACTTGGAGAACACAGAAAACACACCAAGGTGCTGCTGCAAGCAAAGTTACAGAGGTTTCCCAGAGTGTTGCTTTTCTCGAGAAAAGAGCGCTTTACAGCGCTTTCTGGCTGCTAGAGACATGCAGAAAGAGCAAGTGTGGCAGAATGTGTTCCAAAGCAGCTGGAGCTACCACGGGCTCCGGACAGGCTTATTTTCACTTGGAGAACACAGAAAACACACCAAGGTGCTGCTGCAAGCAAAGTTACAGAGGTTTCCCAGAGTGTTGCTTTTCTCGAGAAAAGAGCGCTTTACAGCGCTTTCTGGCTGCTAGAGACATGCAGAAAGAGCAAGTGTGGCAGAATGTGTTCCAAAGCAGCTGGAACTACCACGGGCTCCGGACAGGCTTATTTTCACTTGGAGAACACAGAAAACACACCAAGGTGCTGCTGCAAGCAAAGTTACAGAGGTTTCCCAGAGTGTTGCTTTTCTCGAGAAAAGAGCGCTTTACAGCGCTTTCTGGCTGCTAGAGACATGCAGAAAGAGCAAGTGTGGCAGAATGTGTTCCAAAGCAGCTGGAGCTACCACGGGCTCCGGACAGGCTTATTTTCACTTGGAGAACACAGAAAACACACCAAGGTGCTGCTGCAAGCAAAGTTACAGAGGTTTCCCAGAGTGTTGCTTTTCTCGAGAAAAGAGCGCTTTACAGCGCTTTCTGGCTGCTAGAGACATGCAGAAAGAGCAAGTGTGGCAGAATGTGTTCCAAAGCAGCTGGAGCTACCACGGGCTCCGGACAGGCTTATTTTCACTTGGAGAACACAGAAAACACACCAAGGTGCTGCTGCAAGCAAAGTTACAGAGGTTTCCCAGAGTGTTGCTTTTCTCGAGAAAAGAGCGCTTTACAGCGCTTTCTGGCTGCTAGAGACATGCAGAAAGAGCAAGTGTGGCAGAATGTGTTCCAAAGCAGCTGGAGCTACCACGGGCTCCGGACAGGCTTATTTTCACTTGGAGAACACAGAAAACACACCAAGGTGCTGCTGCAAGCAAAGTTACAGAGGTTTCCCAGAGTGTTGCTTTTCTCGAGAAAAGAGCGCTTTACAGCGCTTTCTGGCTGCTAGAGACATGCAGAAAGAGCAAGTGTGGCAGAATGTGTTCCAAAGCAGCTGGAGCTGCCACGGGCTCCGGACAGGCTTATTTTCACTTGAAGAATACAGAAAACCCACCAAGGTGCTGCTGCAAGCAAAGTTACAGAGGTTTCCCAGAGTGTTGCTTTTCTCGAGAAAAGAGCGCTTTACAGCGCTTTCTGGCTGCTAGAGACATGCAGAAAGAGCAAGTGTGGCAGAATGTGTTCCAAAGCAGCTGGAGCTACCACGGGCTCCTGACAGGCTTATTTTCACTTGGAGAACACAGAAAACACACCAAGGTGCTGCTGCAAGCAAAGTTACAGAGGTTTCCCAGAGTGTTGCTTTTCTCGAGAAAAGAGCGCTTTACAGCGCTTTCTGGCTGCTAGAGACATGCAGAAAGAGCAAGTGTGGCAGAATGTGTTCCAAAGCAGCTGGAGCTACCACGGGCTCCGGACAGGCTTATTTTCACTTGGAGAACACAGAAAACACACCAAGGTGCTGCTGCAAGCAAAGTTACAGAGGTTTCCCAGAGTGTTGCTTTTCTCGAGAAAAGAGCGCTTTACAGCGCTTTCTGGCTGCTAGAGACATGCAGAAAGAGCAAGTGTGGCAGAATGTGTTCCAAAGCAGCTGGAGCTACCACGGGCTCCGGACAGGCTTATTTTCACTTGGAGAACACAGAAAACACACCAAGGTGCTGCTGCAAGCAAAGTTACACAAGTCCCCCTGAGTGTTGCTTTTCTGGGGAAAAGAGCGCTTTACAGTGCTTTCTGGCTGCTAGAGACATGCAGAAAGAGCAAGTGTGGCAGAATGTGTTCCAAAGCAGCTGGAGCTACCACGGGCTCCGGACAGGCTTATTTTCACTTGGAGAACACAGAAAACACACCAAGGGGCTGCTGCAAGCAAAGTTACAGAGGTCCCCCTGAGTGTTGCTTTTCTCGAGAAAAGAGCGCTTTACAGCGCTTTCTGGCTGCTAGAGACATGCAGAAAGAGCAAGTGTGGCAGAATGTGTTCCAAAGCAGCTGGAGCTACCACGGGCTCCGGACAGGCTTATTTTCACTTGGAGAACACAGAAAACACACCAAGGTGCTGCTGCAAGCAAAGTTACACAAGCCCCCTGAGTGTTGCTTTTCTCGAGAAAAGAGCGCTTTACAGCGCTTTCTGGCTGCTAGAGACATGCAGAAAGAGCAAGTGTGGCAGAATGTGTTCCAAAGCAGCTGGAACTACCACGGGCTCCGGACAGGCTTATTTTCACTTGGAGAACACAGAAAACACACCAAGGTGCTGCTGCAAGCAAAGTTACAGAAGTCCCCCTGAGTGTTGCTTTTCTCGAGAAAAGAGCGCTTTACAGTGCTTTCTGGCTGCTAGAGACATGCAGAAAGAGCAAGTGTGGCAGAATGTGTTCCAAAGCAGCTGGAGCTACCACGGGCTCCGGACAGGCTTATTTTCACTTGGAGAACACAGAAAACACACCAAGGGGCTGCTGCAAGCAAAGTTACAGAAGTTTCCCAGAGTGTTGCTTTTCTCGAGAAAAGAGCGCTTTACAGCGCTTTCTGGCTGCTAGAGACATGCAGAAAGAGCAAGTGTGGCAGAATGTGTTCCAAAGCAGCTGGAGCTACCACGGGCTCCGGACAGGCTTATTTTCACTTGGAGAACACAGAAAACCCACCAAGGTGCTGCTGCAAGCAAAGTTACAGAGGTTTCCCAGAGTGTTGCTTTTCTCGAGAAAAGAGCGCTTTACAGCGCTTTCTGGCTGCTAGAGACATGCAGAAAGAGCAAGTGTGGCAGAATGTGTTCCAAAGCAGCTGGAGCTACCATGGGCTCCGGACAGGCTTCTTTTCACTTGGAGAACACAGAAAACACACCAAGGTGCTGCTGCAAGCAAAGTTACAGAAGTCCCCCTGAGTGTTGCTTTTCTCGAGAAAAGAGCGCTTTACAGCGCTTTCTGGCTGCTAGAGACATGCAGAAAGAGCAAGTGTGGCAGAATGTGTTCCAAAGCAGCTGGAGCTACCACGGGCTCCGGACAGGCTTCTTTTCACTTGGAGAACACAGAAAACACACCAAGGTGCTGCTGCAAGCAAAGTTACACAAGTCCCCCTGAGTGTTGCTTTTCTCGAGAAAAGAGCGCTTTACAGCGCTTTCTGGCTGCTAGAGACATGCAGAAAGAGCAAGTGTGGCAGAATGTGTTCCAAAGCAGCTGGAGCTACCACGGGCTCCGGACAGGCTTATTTTCACTTGGAGAACACAGAAAACACACCAAGGTGCTGCTGCAAGCAAAGTTACAGAGGTTTCCCAGAGTGTTGCTTTTCTCGAGAAAAGAGCGCTTTACAGCGCTTTCTGGCTGCTAGAGACATGCAGAAAGAGCAAGTGTGGCAGAATGTGTTCCAAAGCAGCTGGAGCTACCACGGGCTCCGGACAGGCTTATTTTCACTTGGAGAACACAGAAAACACACCAAGGTGCTGCTGCAAGCAAAGTTACAGAGGTTTCCCAGAGTGTTGCTTTTCTCGAGAAAAGAGCACTTTACAGCGCTTTCTGGCTGCTAGAGACATGCAGAAAGAGCAAGTGTGGCAGAATGTGTTCCAAAGCAGCTGGAGCTACCACGGGCTCCGGACAGGCTTATTTTCACTTGGAGAACACAGAAAACACACCAAGGTGCTGCTGCAAGCAAAGTTACAGAGGTTTCCCAGAGTGTTGCTTTTCTCGAGAAAAGAGCGCTTTACAGCGCTTTCTGGCTGCTAGAGACATGCAGAAAGAGCAAGTGTGGCAGAATGTGTTCCAAAGCAGCTGGAGCTACCACGGGCTCCGGACAGGCTTATTTTCACTTGGAGAACACAGAAAACACACCAAGGTGCTGCTGCAAGCAAAGTTACAGAAGTCCCCCTGAGTGTTGCTTTTCTCGAGAAAAGAGCGCTTTACAGCGCTTTCTGGCTGCTAGAGACATGCAGAAAGAGCAAGTGTGGCAGAATGTGTTCCAAAGCAGCTGGAGCTACCACGGGCTCCGGACAGGCTTATTTTCACTTGGAGAACACAGAAAACACACCAAGGTGCTGCTGCAAGCAAAGTTACAGAAGTCCCCCTGAGTGTTGCTTTTCTCGAGAAAAGAGCGCTTTACAGTGCTTTCTGGCTGCTAGAGACATGCAGAAAGAGCAAGTGTGGCAGAATGTGTTCCAAAGCAGCTGGAGCTACCACGGGCTCCGGACAGGCTTATTTTCACTTGGAGAACACAGAAAACACACCAAGGTGCTGCTGCAAGCAAAGTTACACAAGCCCCCTGAGTGTTGCTTTTCTCGAGAAAAGAGCGCTTTACAGCGCTTTCTGGCTGCTAGAGACATGCAGAAAGAGCAAGTGTGGCAGAATGTGTTCCAAAGCAGCTGGAACTACCACGGGCTCCGGACAGGCTTATTTTCACTTGGAGAACACAGAAAACACACCAAGGTGCTGCTGCAAGCAAAGTTACAGAAGTCCCCCTGAGTGTTGCTTTTCTCGAGAAAAGAGCGCTTTACAGTGCTTTCTGGCTGCTAGAGACATGCAGAAAGAGCAAGTGTGGCAGAATGTGTTCCAAAGCAGCTGGAGCTACCACGGGCTCCGGACAGGCTTATTTTCACTTGGAGAACACAGAAAACACACCAAGGGGCTGCTGCAAGCAAAGTTACAGAAGTTTCCCAGAGTGTTGCTTTTCTCGAGAAAAGAGCGCTTTACAGCGCTTTCTGGCTGCTAGAGACATGCAGAAAGAGCAAGTGTGGCAGAATGTGTTCCAAAGCAGCTGGAGCTACCACGGGCTCCGGACAGGCTTATTTTCACTTGGAGAACACAGAAAACACACCAAGGTGCTGCTGCAAGCAAAGTTACAGAGGTTTCCCAGAGTGTTGCTTTTCTCGAGAAAAGAGCGCTTTACAGCGCTTTCTGGCTGCTAGAGACATGCAGAAAGAGCAAGTGTGGCAGAATGTGTTCCAAAGCAGCTGGAGCTACCATGGGCTCCGGACAGGCTTCTTTTCACTTGGAGAACACAGAAAACACACCAAGGTGCTGCTGCAAGCAAAGTTACAGAAGTCCCCCTGAGTGTTGCTTTTCTCGAGAAAAGAGCGCTTTACAGCGCTTTCTGGCTGCTAGAGACATGCAGAAAGAGCAAGTGTGGCAGAATGTGTTCCAAAGCAGCTGGAGCTACCACGGGCTCCGGACAGGCTTCTTTTCACTTGGAGAACACAGAAAACACACCAAGGTGCTGCTGCAAGCAAAGTTACACAAGTCCCCCTGAGTGTTGCTTTTCTCGAGAAAAGAGCGCTTTACAGCGCTTTCTGGCTGCTAGAGACATGCAGAAAGAGCAAGTGTGGCAGAATGTGTTCCAAAGCAGCTGGAGCTACCACGGGCTCCGGACAGGCTTATTTTCACTTGGAGAACACAGAAAACACACCAAGGTGCTGCTGCAAGCAAAGTTACAGAGGTTTCCCAGAGTGTTGCTTTTCTCGAGAAAAGAGCGCTTTACAGCGCTTTCTGGCTGCTAGAGACATGCAGAAAGAGCAAGTGTGGCAGAATGTGTTCCAAAGCAGCTGGAGCTACCACGGGCTCCGGACAGGCTTATTTTCACTTGGAGAACACAGAAAACACACCAAGGTGCTGCTGCAAGCAAAGTTACAGAGGTTTCCCAGAGTGTTGCTTTTCTCGAGAAAAGAGCACTTTACAGCGCTTTCTGGCTGCTAGAGACATGCAGAAAGAGCAAGTGTGGCAGAATGTGTTCCAAAGCAGCTGGAGCTACCACGGGCTCCGGACAGGCTTATTTTCACTTGGAGAACACAGAAAACACACCAAGGTGCTGCTGCAAGCAAAGTTACAGAAGTCCCCCTGAGTGTTGCTTTTCTCGAGAAAAGAGCGCTTTACAGCGCTTTCTGGCTGCTAGAGACATGCAGAAAGAGCAAGTGTGGCAGAATGTGTTCCAAAGCAGCTGGAGCTACCACGGGCTCCGGACAGGCTTATTTTCACTTGGAGAACACAGAAAACACACCAAGGTGCTGCTGCAAGCAAAGTTACAGAAGTCCCCCTGAGTGTTGCTTTTCTCGAGAAAAGAGCGCTTTACAGCGCTTTCTGGCTGCTAGAGACATGCAGAAAGAGCAAGTGTGGCAGAATGTGTTCCAAAGCAGCTGGAGCTACCACGGGCTCCGGACAGGCTTATTTTCACTTGGAGAACACAGAAAACACACCAAGGTGCTGCTGCAAGCAAAGTTACAGAAGTCCCCCTGAGTGATACTCGACTCGAGAAAAGAGCGCTTTACAGTGCTTTCTGGCTGCTAGAGACATGCAGAAAGAGGCAAGTGTGGCAGAATGTGTTCCAAAGCAGCTGGAGCTACCACGGGCTCCGGGACAGGCTTATTTTCACTTGGAGAACACAGAAAACACACCAAGGTGCTGCTGCAAGCAAAGTTACAGAAGTCCCCCTGAGTG
>NW_028154393.1:0-36651 GCF_965231275.1 Zosterops lateralis
CAGGGGGACCTCTGTAACTTTGCTTGCAGCAGCACCTTGGTGTGTTTTCTGTGTTCTCACAAGTGAAAATAAGCCTGTCCGGAGCCCGTGGTAGCTCCAGCTGCTTTGGAACACATTCTGCCACACTTGCTCTTTCTGCATGTCTCTAGCAGCCAGAAAGCGCTGTAAAGCGCTCTTTTCTCGAGAAAAGCAACACTCAGGGGGACCTCTGTAACTTTGCTTGCAGCAGCACCTTGGTGTGTTTTCTGTGTTCTCCAAGTGAAAATAAGCCTGTCCGGAGCCCGTGGTAGCTCCAGCTGCTTTGGAACACATTCTGCCACACTTGCTCTTTCTGCATGTCTCTAGCAGCCAGAAAGCGCTGTAAAGCGCTCTTTTCTCGAGAAAAGCAACACTCAGGGGGACTTGTGTAACTTTGCTTGCAGCAGCACCTTGGTGTGTTTTCTGTGTTCTCCAAGTGAAAAGAAGCCTGTCCGGAGCCCGTGGTAGCTCCAGCTGCTTTGGAACACATTCTGCCACACTTGCTCTTTCTGCATGTCTCTAGCAGCCAGAAAGCGCTGTAAAGCGCTCTTTTCTCGAGAAAAGCAACACTCAGGGGACTTGTGTAACTTTGCTTGCAGCAGCACCTTGGTGTGTTTTCTGTGTTCTCCAAGTGAAAATGAGCCTGTCCGGAGCCCGTGGTAGCTCCAGCTGCTTTGGAACACATTCTGCCACACTTGCTCTTTCTGCATGTCTCTAGCAGCCAGAGAGCGCTGTAAAGTGCTCTTTTCTCGAGAAAAGCAACACTCAGGGGGACTTGTGTAACTTTGCTTGCAGCAGCACCTTGGTGTGTTTTCTGTGTTCTCCAAGTGAAAATGAGCCTGTCCGGAGCCCGTGGTAGCTGCAGCTGCTTTGGAACACATTCTGCCACACTTGCTCTTTCTGCATGTCTCTAGCAGCCAGAGAGCGCTGTAAAGCGCTCTTTTCTCGAGAAAAGCAACACTCAGGGGGACCTCTGTAACTTTGCTTGCAGCAGCACCTTGGTGTGTTTTCTGTGTTCTCCAAGTGAAAATAAGCCTGTCCAGAGCCCGTGGTAGCTCCAGCTGCTTTGGAACACATTCTGCCACACTTGCTCTTTCTGCATGTCTCTAGCAGCCAGAAAGCGCTGTAAAGCGCTCTTTTCTCGAGAAAAGCAACACTCTGGGAAACCTCTGTAACTTTGCTTGCAGCAGCACCTTGGTGTGTTTTCTGTGTTCTCCAAGTGAAAATAAGCCTGTCCGGAGCCCGTGGTAGCTCCAGCTGCTTTGGAACACATTCTGCCACACTTGCTCTTTCTGCATGTCTCTAGCAGCCAGAAAGCGCTGTAAAGCGCTCTTTTCTCGAGAAAAGCAACACTCAGGGGGACTTGTGTAACTTTGCTTGCAGCAGCACCTTGGTGTGTTTTCTGTGTTCTCCAAGTGAAAATGAGCCTGTCCGGAGCCCGTGGTAGCTCCAGCTGCTTTGGAACACATTCTGCCACACTTGCTCTTTCTGCATGTCTCTAGCAGCCAGAAAGCGCTGTAAAGCGCTCTTTTCTCGAGAAAAGCAACACTCAGGGGGACTTCTGTAACTTTGCTTGCAGCAGCACCTTGGTGTGTTTTCTGTGTTCTCCAAGTGAAAATAAGCCTGTCCGGAGCCCGTGGTAGCTCCAGCTGCTTTGGAACACATTCTGCCACACTTGCTCTTTCTGCATGTCTCTAGCAGCCAGAAAGCGCTGTAAAGCGCTCTTTTCTCGAGAAAAGCAACACTCAGGGGGACCTCTGTAACTTTGCTTGCAGCAGCACCTTGGTGTGTTTTCTGTGTTCTCCAAGTGAAAATAAGCCTGTCCAGAGCCCGTGGTAGCTCCAGCTGCTTTGGAACACATTCTGCCACACTTGCTCTTTCTGCATGTCTCTAGCAGCCAGAAAGCGCTGTAAAGCGCTCTTTTCTCGAGAAAAGCAACACTCTGGGAAACCTCTGTAACTTTGCTTGCAGCAGCACCTTGGTGTGTTTTCTGTGTTCTCCAAGTGAAAATAAGCCTGTCCGGAGCCCGTGGTAGCTCCAGCTGCTTTGGAACACATTCTGCCACACTTGCTCTTTCTGCATGTCTCTAGCAGCCAGAAAGCGCTGTAAAGCGCTCTTTTCTCGAGAAAAGCAACACTCAGGGGGACTTCTGTAACTTTGCTTGCAGGCAGCACCTTGGTGTGTTTTCTGTGTTCTCCAAGTGAAAATAAGCCTGTCCGGAGCCCGTGGTAGCTCCAGCTGCTTTGGAACACATTCTGCCACACTTGCTCTTTCTGCGTGTCTCTAGCAGCCAGAAAGCGCTGTAAAGCGCTCTTTTCTCGAGAAAAGCAACACTCAGGGGGACTTCTGTAACTTTGCTTGCAGCAGCACCTTGGTGTGTTTTCTGTGTTCTCCAAGTGAAAATAAGGCTGTCCGGAGCCCGTGGTAGCTCCAGCTGCTTTGGAACACATTCTGCCACACTTGCTCTTTCTGCATGTCTCTAGCAGCCAGAAAGCGCTGTAAAGCGCTCTTTTCTCGAGAAAAGCAACACTCAGGGGGACCTCTGTAACTTTGCTTGCAGCAGCACCTTGGTGTGTTTTCTGTGTTCTCCAAGTGAAAATAAGCCTGTCCGGAGCCCGTGGTAGCTCCAGCTGCTTTGGAACACATTCTGCCACACTTGCTCTTTCTGCATGTCTCTAGCAGCCAGAAAGCGCTGTAAAGCGCTCTTTTCTCGAGAAAAGCAACACTCAGGGGGACTTGTGTAACTTTGCTTGCAGCAGCACCTTGGTGTGTTTTCTGTGTTCTCCAAGTGAAAATAAGCCTGTCCGGAGCCCGTGGTAGCTCCAGCTGCTTTGGAACACATTCTGCCACACTTGCTCTTTCTGCATGTCTCTAGCAGCCAGAAAGCGCTGTAAAGCGCTCTTTTCTCGAGAAAAGCAACACTCTGGGAAACCTCTGTAACTTTGCTTGCAGCAGCACCTTGGTGTGTTTTCTGTGTTCTCCAAGTGAAAATAAGCCTGTCCGGAGCCCGTGGTAGCTCCAGCTGCTTTGGAACACATTCTGCCACACTTGCTCTTTCTGCATGTCTCTAGCAGCCAGAAAGCACTGTAAAGCGCTCTTTTCTCGAGAAAAGCAACACTCAGGGGGACTTGTGTAACTTTGCTTGCAGCAGCACCTTGGTGTGTTTTCTGTGTTCTCCAAGTGAAAATAAGGCTGTGCGGAGCCCGTGGTAGCTCCAGCTGCTTTGGAACACATTCTGCCACACTTGCTCTTTCTGCATGTCTCTAGCAGCCAGAAAGCGCTGTAAAGCGCTCTTTTCTCGAGAAAAGCAACACTCTGGGAAACCTCTGTAACTTTGCTTGCAGCAGCACCTTGGTGTGTTTTCTGTGTTCTCCAAGTGAAAAGAAGCCTGTCCGGAGCCCGTGGTAGCTCCAGCTGCTTTGGAACACATTCTGCCACACTTGCTCTTTCTGCATGTCTCTAGCAGCCAGAAAGCGCTGTAAAGCGCTCTTTTCTCGAGAAAAGCAACACTCTGGGAAACCTCTGTAACTTTGCTTGCAGCAGCACCTTGGTGTGTTTTCTGTGTTCTCCAAGTGAAAATAAGCCTGTCCGGAGCCCGTGGTAGCTCCAGCTGCTTTGGAACACATTCTGCCACACTTGCTCTTTCTGCATGTCTCTAGCAGCCAGAGAGCGCTGTAAAGCGCTCTTTTCTCGAGAAAAGCAACACTCAGGGGGACTTGTGTAACTTTGCTTGCAGCAGCACCTTGGTGTGTTTTCTGTGTTCTCCAAGTGAAAATAAGGCTGTGCGGAGCCCGTGGTAGCTCCAGCTGCTTTGGAACACATTCTGCCACACTTGCTCTTTCTGCATGTCTCTAGCAGCCAGAAAGCGCTGTAAAGCGCTCTTTTCTCGAGAAAAGCAACACTCAGGGGGACCTCTGTAACTTTGCTTGCAGCAGCACCTTGGTGTGTTTTCTGTGTTCTCCAAGTGAAAATAAGCCTGTCCGGAGCCCGTGGTAGCTCCAGCTGCTTTGGAACACATTCTGCCACACTTGCTCTTTCTGCATGTCTCTAGCAGCCAGAAAGCGCTGTAAAGCGCTCTTTTCTCGAGAAAAGCAACACTCAGGGGGACCTCTGTAACTTTGCTTGCAGCAGCACCTTGGTGTGTTTTCTGTGTTCTCCAAGTGAAAATAAGCCTGTCCGGAGCCCGTGGTAGCTCCAGCTGCTTTGGAACACATTCTGCCACACTTGCTCTTTCTGCATGTCTCTAGCAGCCAGAAAGCGCTGTAAAGCGCTCTTTTCTCGAGAAAAGCAACACTCAGGGGGACTTGTGTAACTTTGCTTGCAGCAGCACCTTGGTGTGTTTTCTGTGTTCTCCAAGTGAAAAGAAGCCTGTCCGGAGCCCGTGGTAGCTCCAGCTGCTTTGGAACACATTCTGCCACACTTGCTCTTTCTGCATGTCTCTAGCAGCCAGAAAGCGCTGTAAAGCGCTCTTTTCTCGAGAAAAGCAACACTCAGGGGGACTTGTGTAACTTTGCTTGCAGCAGCACCTTGGTGTGTTTTCTGTGTTCTCCAAGTGAAAATGAGCCTGTCCGGAGCCCGTGGTAGCTCCAGCTGCTTTGGAACACATTCTGCCACACTTGCTCTTTCTGCATGTCTCTAGCAGCCAGAGAGCGCTGTAAAGTGCTCTTTTCTCGAGAAAAGCAACACTCAGGGGGACTTGTGTAACTTTGCTTGCAGCAGCACCTTGGTGTGTTTTCTGTGTTCTCCAAGTGAAAATGAGCCTGTCCGGAGCCCGTGGTAGCTGCAGCTGCTTTGGAACACATTCTGCCACACTTGCTCTTTCTGCATGTCTCTAGCAGCCAGAGAGCGCTGTAAAGCGCTCTTTTCTCGAGAAAAGCAACACTCAGGGGGACCTCTGTAACTTTGCTTGCAGCAGCACCTTGGTGTGTTTTCTGTGTTCTCCAAGTGAAAATAAGCCTGTCCAGAGCCCGTGGTAGCTCCAGCTGCTTTGGAACACATTCTGCCACACTTGCTCTTTCTGCATGTCTCTAGCAGCCAGAAAGCGCTGTAAAGCGCTCTTTTCTCGAGAAAAGCAACACTCTGGGAAACCTCTGTAACTTTGCTTGCAGCAGCACCTTGGTGTGTTTTCTGTGTTCTCCAAGTGAAAATAAGCCTGTCCGGAGCCCGTGGTAGCTCCAGCTGCTTTGGAACACATTCTGCCACACTTGCTCTTTCTGCATGTCTCTAGCAGCCAGAAAGCGCTGTAAAGCGCTCTTTTCTCGAGAAAAGCAACACTCAGGGGGACTTGTGTAACTTTGCTTGCAGCAGCACCTTGGTGTGTTTTCTGTGTTCTCCAAGTGAAAATGAGCCTGTCCGGAGCCCGTGGTAGCTCCAGCTGCTTTGGAACACATTCTGCCACACTTGCTCTTTCTGCATGTCTCTAGCAGCCAGAAAGCGCTGTAAAGCGCTCTTTTCTCGAGAAAAGCAACACTCAGGGGGACTTCTGTAACTTTGCTTGCAGCAGCACCTTGGTGTGTTTTCTGTGTTCTCCAAGTGAAAATAAGCCTGTCCGGAGCCCGTGGTAGCTCCAGCTGCTTTGGAACACATTCTGCCACACTTGCTCTTTCTGCATGTCTCTAGCAGCCAGAAAGCGCTGTAAAGCGCTCTTTTCTCGAGAAAAGCAACACTCAGGGGGACCTCTGTAACTTTGCTTGCAGCAGCACCTTGGTGTGTTTTCTGTGTTCTCCAAGTGAAAATAAGCCTGTCCAGAGCCCGTGGTAGCTCCAGCTGCTTTGGAACACATTCTGCCACACTTGCTCTTTCTGCATGTCTCTAGCAGCCAGAAAGCGCTGTAAAGCGCTCTTTTCTCGAGAAAAGCAACACTCTGGGAAACCTCTGTAACTTTGCTTGCAGCAGCACCTTGGTGTGTTTTCTGTGTTCTCCAAGTGAAAATAAGCCTGTCCGGAGCCCGTGGTAGCTCCAGCTGCTTTGGAACACATTCTGCCACACTTGCTCTTTCTGCATGTCTCTAGCAGCCAGAAAGCGCTGTAAAGCGCTCTTTTCTCGAGAAAAGCAACACTCAGGGGGACTTCTGTAACTTTGCTTGCAGCAGCACCTTGGTGTGTTTTCTGTGTTCTCCAAGTGAAAATAAGCCTGTCCGGAGCCCGTGGTAGCTCCAGCTGCTTTGGAACACATTCTGCCACACTTGCTCTTTCTGCGTGTCTCTAGCAGCCAGAAAGCGCTGTAAAGCGCTCTTTTCTCGAGAAAAGCAACACTCAGGGGGACTTCTGTAACTTTGCTTGCAGCAGCACCTTGGTGTGTTTTCTGTGTTCTCCAAGTGAAAATAAGGCTGTCCGGAGCCCGTGGTAGCTCCAGCTGCTTTGGAACACATTCTGCCACACTTGCTCTTTCTGCATGTCTCTAGCAGCCAGAAAGCGCTGTAAAGCGCTCTTTTCTCGAGAAAAGCAACACTCAGGGGGACCTCTGTAACTTTGCTTGCAGCAGCACCTTGGTGTGTTTTCTGTGTTCTCCAAGTGAAAATAAGCCTGTCCGGAGCCCGTGGTAGCTCCAGCTGCTTTGGAACACATTCTGCCACACTTGCTCTTTCTGCATGTCTCTAGCAGCCAGAAAGCGCTGTAAAGCGCTCTTTTCTCGAGAAAAGCAACACTCAGGGGGACTTGTGTAACTTTGCTTGCAGCAGCACCTTGGTGTGTTTTCTGTGTTCTCCAAGTGAAAATAAGCCTGTCCGGAGCCCGTGGTAGCTCCAGCTGCTTTGGAACACATTCTGCCACACTTGCTCTTTCTGCATGTCTCTAGCAGCCAGAAAGCGCTGTAAAGCGCTCTTTTCTCGAGAAAAGCAACACTCTGGGAAACCTCTGTAACTTTGCTTGCAGCAGCACCTTGGTGTGTTTTCTGTGTTCTCCAAGTGAAAATAAGCCTGTCCGGAGCCCGTGGTAGCTCCAGCTGCTTTGGAACACATTCTGCCACACTTGCTCTTTCTGCATGTCTCTAGCAGCCAGAAAGCACTGTAAAGCGCTCTTTTCTCGAGAAAAGCAACACTCAGGGGGACTTCTGTAACTTTGCTTGCAGCAGCACCTTGGTGTGTTTTCTCTGTTCTCCATGTGAAAATAAACCTGTCCGGAGCCCGTGGTAGCTCCAGCTGCTTTGGAACACATTCTGCCACACTTGCTCTTTCTGCATGTCTCTAGCAGCCAGAAAGCACTGTAAAGCGCTCTTTTCTCGAGAAAAGCAACACTCTGGGAAACCTCTGTAACTTTGCTTGCAGCAGCACCTTGGTGTGTTTTCTGTGTTCTCCAAGTGAAAAGAAGCCTGTCCGGAGCCCGTGGTAGCTCCAGCTGCTTTGGAACACATTCTGCCACACTTGCTCTTTCTGCATGTCTCTAGCAGCCAGAAAGCGCTGTAAAGCGCTCTTTTCTCGAGAAAAGCAACACTCAGGGGGACTTCTGTAACTTTGCTTGCAGCAGCACCTTGGTGTGTTTTCTGTGTTCTCCAAGTGAAAAGAAGCCTGTCCGGAGCCCGTGGTAGCTCCAGCTGCTTTGGAACACATTCTGCCACACTTGCTCTTTCTGCATGTCTCTAGCAGCCAGAAAGCACTGTAAAGCGCTCTTTTCTCGAGAAAAGCAACACTCTGGGAAACCTCTGTAACTTTGCTTGCAGCAGCACCTTGGTGTGTTTTCTGTGTTCTCCAAGTGAAAATAAGCCTGTCCGGAGCCCGTGGTAGCTCCAGCTGCTTTGGAACACATTCTGCCACACTTGCTCTTTCTGCATGTCTCTAGCAGCCAGAAAGCGCTGTAAAGCGCTCTTTTCTCGAGAAAAGCAACACTCTGGGAAACCTCTGTAACTTTGCTTGCAGCAGCACCTTGGTGTGTTTTCTGTGTTCTCCAAGTGAAAATAAGCCTGTCCGGAGCCCGTGGTAGCTCCAGCTGCTTTGGAACACATTCTGCCACACTTGCTCTTTCTGCATGTCTCTAGCAGCCAGAAAGCGCTGTAAAGCGCTCTTTTCTCGAGAAAAGCAACACTCTGGGAAACCTCTGTAACTTTGCTTGCAGCAGCACCTTGGTGTGTTTTCTGTGTTCTCCAAGTGAAAATAAGCCTGTCCGGAGCCCGTGGTAGCTCCAGCTGCTTTGGAACACATTCTGCCACACTTGCTCTTTCTGCATGTCTCTAGCAGCCAGAAAGCGCTGTAAAGCGCTCTTTTCTCGAGAAAAGCAACACTCTGGGAAACCTCTGTAACTTTGCTTGCAGCAGCACCTTGGTGTGTTTTCTGTGTTCTCCAAGTGAAAATAAGCCTGTCCGGAGCCCGTGGTAGCTCCAGCTGCTTTGGAACACATTCTGCCACACTTGCTCTTTCTGCGTGTCTCTAGCAGCCAGAAAGCGCTGTAAAGCGCTCTTTTCTCGAGAAAAGCAACACTCTGGGAAACCTCTGTAACTTTGCTTGCAGCAGCACCTTGGTGTGTTTTCTGTGTTCTCCAAGTGAAAATAAGCCTGTCCGGAGCCCGTGGTAGCTCCAGCTGCTTTGGAACACATTCTGCCACACTTGCTCTTTCTGCATGTCTCTAGCAGCCAGAAAGCGCTGTAAAGCGCTCTTTTCTCGAGAAAAGCAACACTCTGGGAAACCTCTGTAA
Organism: Zosterops lateralis; assembly: GCF_965231275.1. Taxonomy (NCBI): domain Eukaryota; kingdom Metazoa; phylum Chordata; class Aves; order Passeriformes; family Zosteropidae; genus Zosterops; species Zosterops lateralis. The sequence goes on from NW_028154393.1 coordinate 8,643, forward strand.
CTTTGCTTGCAGCAGCACCTTGGTGTGTTTTCTGTGTTCTCCAAGTGAAAATAAGCCTGTCCGGAGCCCGTGGTAGCTCCAGCTGCTTTGGAACACATTCTGCCACACTTGCTCTTTCTGCATGTCTCTAGCAGCCAGAAAGCGCTGTAAAGCGCTCTTTTCTCGAGAAAAGCAACACTCTGGGAAACCTCTGTAACTTTGCTTGCAGCAGCACCTTGGTGTGTTTTCTGTGTTCTCCAAGTGAAAATAAGCCTGTCCGGAGCCCGTGGTAGCTCCAGCTGCTTTGGAACACATTCTGCCACACTTGCTCTTTCTGCATGTCTCTAGCAGCCAGAAAGCGCTGTAAAGCGCTCTTTTCTCGAGAAAAGCAACACTCTGGGAAACCTCTGTAACTTTGCTTGCAGCAGCACCTTGGTGTGTTTTCTGTGTTCTCCAAGTGAAAAGAAGCCTGTCCGGAGCCCGTGGTAGCTCCAGCTGCTTTGGAACACATTCTGCCACACTTGCTCTTTCTGCATGTCTCTAGCAGCCAGAAAGCACTGTAAAGCGCTCTTTTCTCGAGAAAAGCAACACTCAGGGGGACTTCTGTAACTTTGCTTGCAGCAGCACCTTGGTGTGTTTTCTGTGTTCTCCATGTGAAAATAAAACTGTCCGGAGCCCGTGGTAGCTCCAGCTGCTTTGGAACACATTCTGCCACACTTGCTCTTTCTGCATGTCTCTAGCAGCCAGAAAGCACTGTAAAGCGCTCTTTTCTCGAGAAAAGCAACACTCCGGGAAACCTCTGTAACTTTGCTTGCAGCAGCACCTTGGTGTGTTTTCTGTGTTCTCCAAGTGAAAATAAGCCTGTCCGGAGCCCGTGGTAGCTCCAGCTGCTTTGGAACACATTCTGCCACACTTGCTCTTTCTGCATGTCTCTAGCAGCCAGAAAGCGCTGTAAAGCGCTCTTTTCTCGAGAAAAGCAACACTCAGGGGGACTTCTGTAACTTTGCTTGCAGCAGCACCTTGGTGTGTTTTCTGTGTTCTCCAAGTGAAAAGAAGCCTGTCCGGAGCCCGTGGTAGCTCCAGCTGCTTTGGAACACATTCTGCCACACTTGCTCTTTCTGCATGTCTCTAGCAGCCAGAAAGCGCTGTAAAGCGCTCTTTTCTCGAGAAAAGCAACACTCTGGGAAACCTCTGTAACTTTGCTTGCAGCAGCACCTTGGTGTGTTTTCTGTGTTCTCCAAGTGAAAATAAGCCTGTCCGGAGCCCGTGGTAGCTCCAGCTGCTTTGGAACACATTCTGCCACACTTGCTCTTTCTGCGTGTCTCTAGCAGCCAGAAAGCGCTGTAAAGCGCTCTTTTCTCGAGAAAAGCAACACTCTGGGAAACCTCTGTAACTTTGCTTGCAGCAGCACCTTGGTGTGTTTTCTGTGTTCTCCAAGTGAAAAGAAGCCTGTCCGGAGCCCGTGGTAGCTCCAGCTGCTTTGGAACACATTCTGCCACACTTGCTCTTTCTGCATGTCTCTAGCAGCCAGAAAGCGCTGTAAAGCGCTCTTTTCTCGAGAAAAGCAACACTCTGGGAAACCTCTGTAACTTTGCTTGCAGCAGCACCTTGGTGTGTTTTCTGTGTTCTCCAAGTGAAAATAAGCCTGTCCGGAGCCCGTGGTAGCTCCAGCTGCTTTGGAACACATTCTGCCACACTTGCTCTTTCTGCGTGTCTCTAGCAGCCAGAAAGCGCTGTAAAGCGCTCTTTTCTCGAGAAAAGCAACACTCTGGGAAACCTCTGTAACTTTGCTTGCAGCAGCACCTTGGTGTGTTTTCTGTGTTCTCCAAGTGAAAATAAGCCTGTCCGGAGCCCGTGGTAGCTCCAGCTGCTTTGGAACACATTCTGCCACACTTGCTCTTTCTGCATGTCTCTAGCAGCCAGAAAGCGCTGTAAAGCGCTCTTTTCTCGAGAAAAGCAACACTCAGGGGGACTTCTGTAACTTTGCTTGCAGCAGCACCTTGGTGTGTTTTCTGTGTTCTCCAAGTGAAAATAAGCCTGTCCGGAGCCCGTGGTAGCTCCAGCTGCTTTGGAACACATTCTGCCACACTTGCTCTTTCTGCATGTCTCTAGCAGCCAGAAAGCGCTGTAAAGCACTCTTTTCTCGAGAAAAGCAACACTCTGGGAAACCTCTGTAACTTTGCTTGCAGCAGCACCTTGGTGTGTTTTCTGTGTTCTCCAAGTGAAAATAAGCCTGTCCGGAGCCCGTGGTAGCTCCAGCTGCTTTGGAACACATTCTGCCACACTTGCTCTTTCTGCATGTCTCTAGCAGCCAGAAAGCACTGTAAAGCGCTCTTTTCTCGAGAAAAGCAACACTCAGGGGGACTTCTGTAACTTTGCTTGCAGCAGCACCTTGGTGTGTTTTCTGTGTTCTCCAAGTGAAAATAAGCCTGTCCGGAGCCCGTGGTAGCTCCAGCTGCTTTGGAACACATTCTGCCACACTTGCTCTTTCTGCGTGTCTCTAGCAGCCAGAAAGCGCTGTAAAGCGCTCTTTTCTCGAGAAAAGCAACACTCAGGGGGACTTGTGTAACTTTGCTTGCAGCAGCACCTTGGTGTGTTTTCTGTGTTCTCCAAGTGAAAATAAGGCTGTGCGGAGCCCGTGGTAGCTCCAGCTGCTTTGGAACACATTCTGCCACACTTGCTCTTTCTGCATGTCTCTAGCAGCCAGAAAGCGCTGTAAAGCGCTCTTTTCTCGAGAAAAGCAACACTCAGGGGGACCTCTGTAACTTTGCTTGCAGCAGCACCTTGGTGTGTTTTCTGTGTTCTCCAAGTGAAAATAAGCCTGTCCGGAGCCCGTGGTAGCTCCAGCTGCTTTGGAACACATTCTGCCACACTTGCTCTTTCTGCATGTCTCTAGCAGCCAGAAAGCGCTGTAAAGCGCTCTTTTCTCGAGAAAAGCAACACTCAGGGGGACTTGTGTAACTTTGCTTGCAGCAGCACCTTGGTGTGTTTTCTGTGTTCTCCAAGTGAAAATAAGCCTGTCCGGAGCCCGTGGTAGCTCCAGCTGCTTTGGAACACATTCTGCCACACTTGCTCTTTCTGCATGTCTCTAGCAGCCAGAAAGCGCTGTAAAGCGCTCTTTTCTCGAGAAAAGCAACACTCTGGGGGACTTGTGTAACTTTGCTTGCAGCAGCACCTTGGTGTGTTTTCTGTGTTCTCCAAGTGAAAATAAGCCTGTCCGGAGCCCGTGGTAGCTGCAGCTGCTTTGGAACACATTCTGCCACACTTGCTCTTTCTGCATGTCTCTAGCAGCCAGAAAGCGCTGTAAAGCGCTCTTTTCTCGAGAAAAGCAACACTCAGGGGGACTTGTGTAACTTTGCTTGCAGCAGCACCTTGGTGTGTTTTCTGTGTTCTCCAAGTGAAAATAAGCCTGTCCGGAGCCCGTGGTAGCTCCAGCTGCTTTGGAACACATTCTGCCACACTTGCTCTTTCTGCATGTCTCTAGCAGCCAGAGAGCGCTGTAAAGCGCTCTTTTCTCGAGAAAAGCAACACTCAGGGGGACTTGTGTAACTTTGCTTGCAGCAGCACCTTGGTGTGTTTTCTGTGTTCTCCAAGTGAAAATAAGGCTGTGCGGAGCCCGTGGTAGCTCCAGCTGCTTTGGAACACATTCTGCCACACTTGCTCTTTCTGCATGTCTCTAGCAGCCAGAAAGCGCTGTAAAGCGCTCTTTTCTCGAGAAAAGCAACACTCTGGGAAACCTCTGTAACTTTGCTTGCAGCAGCACCTTGGTGTGTTTTCTGTGTTCTCCAAGTGAAAAGAAGCCTGTCCGGAGCCCGTGGTAGCTCCAGCTGCTTTGGAACACATTCTGCCACACTTGCTCTTTCTGCATGTCTCTAGCAGCCAGAAAGCGCTGTAAAGCGCTCTTTTCTCGAGAAAAGCAACACTCTGGGAAACCTCTGTAACTTTGCTTGCAGCAGCACCTTGGTGTGTTTTCTGTGTTCTCCAAGTGAAAATAAGCCTGTCCGGAGCCCGTGGTAGCTCCAGCTGCTTTGGAACACATTCTGCCACACTTGCTCTTTCTGCATGTCTCTAGCAGCCAGAAAGCACTGTAAAGCGCTCTTTTCTCGAGAAAAGCAACACTCAGGGGGACTTCTGTAACTTTGCTTGCAGCAGCACCTTGGTGTGTTTTCTGTGTTCTCCATGTGAAAATAAACCTGTCCGGAGCCCGTGGTAGCTCCAGCTGCTTTGGAACACATTCTGCCACACTTGCTCTTTCTGCATGTCTCTAGCAGCCAGAAAGCACTGTAAAGCGCTCTTTTCTCGAGTAAAGCAACACTCCGGGAAACCTCTGTAACTTTGCTTGCAGCAGCACCTTGGTGTGTTTTCTGTGTTCTCCAAGTGAAAAGAAGCCTGTCCGGAGCCCGTGGTAGCTCCAGCTGCTTTGGAACACATTCTGCCACACTTGCTCTTTCTGCATGTCTCTAGCAGCCAGAAAGCGCTGTAAAGCGCTCTTTTCTCGAGAAAAGCAACACTCTGGGAAACCTCTGTAACTTTGCTTGCAGCAGCACCTTGGTGTGTTTTCTGTGTTCTCCAAGTGAAAATAAGCCTGTCCGGAGCCCGTGGTAGCTCCAGCTGCTTTGGAACACATTCTGCCACACTTGCTCTTTCTGCATGTCTCTAGCAGCCAGAAAGCGCTGTAAAGCGCTCTTTTCTCGAGAAAAGCAACACTCTGGGAAACCTCTGTAACTTTGCTTGCAGCAGCACCTTGGTGTGTTTTCTGTGTTCTCCAAGTGAAAATAAGCCTGTCCGGAGCCCGTGGTAGCTCCAGCTGCTTTGGAACACATTCTGCCACACTTGCTCTTTCTGCGTGTCTCTAGCAGCCAGAAAGCGCTGTAAAGCGCTCTTTTCTCGAGAAAAGCAACACTCAGGGGGACTTCTGTAACTTTGCTTGCAGCAGCACCTTGGTGTGTTTTCTGTGTTCTCCAAGTGAAAAGAAGCCTGTCCGGAGCCCGTGGTAGCTCCAGCTGCTTTGGAACACATTCTGCCACACTTGCTCTTTCTGCATGTCTCTAGCAGCCAGAAAGCGCTGTAAAGCGCTCTTTTCTCGAGAAAAGCAACACTCAGGGGGACCTCTGTAACTTTGCTTGCAGCAGCACCTTGGTGTGTTTTCTGTGTTCTCCAAGTGAAAATAAGCCTGTCCGGAGCCCGTGGTAGCTCCAGCTGCTTTGGAACACATTCTGCCACACTTGCTCTTTCTGCATGTCTCTAGCAGCCAGAAAGCACTGTAAAGCGCTCTTTTCTCGAGAAAAGCAACACTCTGGGAAACCTCTGTAACTTTGCTTGCAGCAGCACCTTGGTGTGTTTTCTGTGTTCTCCAAGTGAAAATAAGCCTGTCCGGAGCCCGTGGTAGCTCCAGCTGCTTTGGAACACATTCTGCCACACTTGCTCTTTCTGCATGTCTCTAGCAGCCAGAAAGCGCTGTAAAGCGCTCTTTTCTCGAGAAAAGCAACACTCTGGGAAACCTCTGTAACTTTGCTTGCAGCAGCACCTTGGTGTGTTTTCTGTGTTCTCCAAGTGAAAATGAGCCTGTCCGAAGCCCGTGGTAGCTCCAGCTGCTTTGGAACACATTCTGCCACACTTGCTCTTTCTGCATGTCTCTAGCAGCCAGAGAGCGCTGTAAAGCGCTCTTTTCTCGAGAAAAGCAACACTCAGGGGGACTTCTGTAACTTTGCTTGCAGCAGCACCTTGGTGTGTTTTCTGTGTTCTCCAAGTGAAAATAAGGCTGTGCGGAGCCCGTGGTAGCTCCAGCTGCTTTGGAACACATTCTGCCACACTTGCTCTTTCTGCATGTCTCTAGCAGCCAGAAAGCGCTGTAAAGCGCTCTTTTCTCGAGAAAAGCAACACTCAGGGGGACTTGTGTAACTTTGCTTGCAGCAGCACCTTGGTGTGTTTTCTGTGTTCTCCAAGTGAAAATAAGCCTGTCCGGAGCCCGTGGTAGCTCCAGCTGCTTTGGAACACATTCTGCCACACTTGCTCTTTCTGCATGTCTCTAGCAGCCAGAAAGCGCTGTAAAGCGCTCTTTTCTCGAGAAAAGCAACACTCAGGGGGACTTGTGTAACTTTGCTTGCAGCAGCACCTTGGTGTGTTTTCTGTGTTCTCCAAGTGAAAATAAGCCTGTCCGGAGCCCGTGGTAGCTCCAGCTGCTTTGGAACACATTCTGCCACACTTGCTCTTTCTGCATGTCTCTAGCAGCCAGAAAGCGCTGTAAAGCGCTCTTTTCTCGAGAAAAGCAACACTCTGGGGGACTTGTGTAACTTTGCTTGCAGCAGCACCTTGGTGTGTTTTCTGTGTTCTCCAAGTGAAAATAAGCCTGTCCGGAGCCCGTGGTAGCTGCAGCTGCTTTGGAACACATTCTGCCACACTTGCTCTTTCTGCATGTCTCTAGCAGCCAGAAAGCGCTGTAAAGCGCTCTTTTCTCGAGAAAAGCAACACTCAGGGGGACTTGTGTAACTTTGCTTGCAGCAGCACCTTGGTGTGTTTTCTGTGTTCTCCAAGTGAAAATAAGCCTGTCCGGAGCCCGTGGTAGCTCCAGCTGCTTTGGAACACATTCTGCCACACTTGCTCTTTCTGCATGTCTCTAGCAGCCAGAGAGCGCTGTAAAGCGCTCTTTTCTCGAGAAAAGCAACACTCAGGGGGACTTGTGTAACTTTGCTTGCAGCAGCACCTTGGTGTGTTTTCTGTGTTCTCCAAGTGAAAATAAGGCTGTGCGGAGCCCGTGGTAGCTCCAGCTGCTTTGGAACACATTCTGCCACACTTGCTCTTTCTGCATGTCTCTAGCAGCCAGAAAGCGCTGTAAAGCGCTCTTTTCTCGAGAAAAGCAACACTCTGGGAAACCTCTGTAACTTTGCTTGCAGCAGCACCTTGGTGTGTTTTCTGTGTTCTCCAAGTGAAAAGAAGCCTGTCCGGAGCCCGTGGTAGCTCCAGCTGCTTTGGAACACATTCTGCCACACTTGCTCTTTCTGCATGTCTCTAGCAGCCAGAAAGCGCTGTAAAGCGCTCTTTTCTCGAGAAAAGCAACACTCTGGGAAACCTCTGTAACTTTGCTTGCAGCAGCACCTTGGTGTGTTTTCTGTGTTCTCCAAGTGAAAATAAGCCTGTCCGGAGCCCGTGGTAGCTCCAGCTGCTTTGGAACACATTCTGCCACACTTGCTCTTTCTGCATGTCTCTAGCAGCCAGAAAGCACTGTAAAGCGCTCTTTTCTCGAGAAAAGCAACACTCAGGGGGACTTCTGTAACTTTGCTTGCAGCAGCACCTTGGTGTGTTTTCTGTGTTCTCCATGTGAAAATAAACCTGTCCGGAGCCCGTGGTAGCTCCAGCTGCTTTGGAACACATTCTGCCACACTTGCTCTTTCTGCATGTCTCTAGCAGCCAGAAAGCACTGTAAAGCGCTCTTTTCTCGAGTAAAGCAACACTCCGGGAAACCTCTGTAACTTTGCTTGCAGCAGCACCTTGGTGTGTTTTCTGTGTTCTCCAAGTGAAAAGAAGCCTGTCCGGAGCCCGTGGTAGCTCCAGCTGCTTTGGAACACATTCTGCCACACTTGCTCTTTCTGCATGTCTCTAGCAGCCAGAAAGCGCTGTAAAGCGCTCTTTTCTCGAGAAAAGCAACACTCTGGGAAACCTCTGTAACTTTGCTTGCAGCAGCACCTTGGTGTGTTTTCTGTGTTCTCCAAGTGAAAATAAGCCTGTCCGGAGCCCGTGGTAGCTCCAGCTGCTTTGGAACACATTCTGCCACACTTGCTCTTTCTGCATGTCTCTAGCAGCCAGAAAGCGCTGTAAAGCGCTCTTTTCTCGAGAAAAGCAACACTCAGGGGGACTTCTGTAACTTTGCTTGCAGCAGCACCTTGGTGTGTTTTCTGTGTTCTCCAAGTGAAAAGAAGCCTGTCCGGAGCCCGTGGTAGCTCCAGCTGCTTTGGAACACATTCTGCCACACTTGCTCTTTCTGCATGTCTCTAGCAGCCAGAAAGCGCTGTAAAGCGCTCTTTTCTCGAGAAAAGCAACACTCAGGGGGACCTCTGTAACTTTGCTTGCAGCAGCACCTTGGTGTGTTTTCTGTGTTCTCCAAGTGAAAATAAGCCTGTCCGGAGCCCGTGGTAGCTCCAGCTGCTTTGGAACACATTCTGCCACACTTGCTCTTTCTGCATGTCTCTAGCAGCCAGAAAGCACTGTAAAGCGCTCTTTTCTCGAGAAAAGCAACACTCTGGGAAACCTCTGTAACTTTGCTTGCAGCAGCACCTTGGTGTGTTTTCTGTGTTCTCCAAGTGAAAATAAGCCTGTCCGGAGCCCGTGGTAGCTCCAGCTGCTTTGGAACACATTCTGCCACACTTGCTCTTTCTGCATGTCTCTAGCAGCCAGAAAGCGCTGTAAAGCGCTCTTTTCTCGAGAAAAGCAACACTCTGGGAAACCTCTGTAACTTTGCTTGCAGCAGCACCTTGGTGTGTTTTCTGTGTTCTCCAAGTGAAAATGAGCCTGTCCGAAGCCCGTGGTAGCTCCAGCTGCTTTGGAACACATTCTGCCACACTTGCTCTTTCTGCATGTCTCTAGCAGCCAGAGAGCGCTGTAAAGCGCTCTTTTCTCGAGAAAAGCAACACTCAGGGGGACTTCTGTAACTTTGCTTGCAGCAGCACCTTGGTGTGTTTTCTGTGTTCTCCAAGTGAAAATAAGGCTGTGCGGAGCCCGTGGTAGCTCCAGCTGCTTTGGAACACATTCTGCCACACTTGCTCTTTCTGCATGTCTCTAGCAGCCAGAAAGCGCTGTAAAGCGCTCTTTTCTCGAGAAAAGCAACACTCAGGGGGACTTGTGTAACTTTGCTTGCAGCAGCACCTTGGTGTGTTTTCTGTGTTCTCCAAGTGAAAATAAGCCTGTCCGGAGCCCGTGGTAGCTCCAGCTGCTTTGGAACACATTCTGCCACACTTGCTCTTTCTGCATGTCTCTAGCAGCCAGAAAGCGCTGTAAAGCGCTCTTTTCTCGAGAAAAGCAACACTCAGGGGGACTTGTGTAACTTTGCTTGCAGCAGCACCTTGGTGTGTTTTCTGTGTTCTCCAAGTGAAAATAAGCCTGTCCGGAGCCCGTGGTAGCTCCAGCTGCTTTGGAACACATTCTGCCACACTTGCTCTTTCTGCATGTCTCTAGCAGCCAGAAAGCGCTGTAAAGCGCTCTTTTCTCGAGAAAAGCAACACTCTGGGGGACTTGTGTAACTTTGCTTGCAGCAGCACCTTGGTGTGTTTTCTGTGTTCTCCAAGTGAAAATAAGCCTGTCCGGAGCCCGTGGTAGCTGCAGCTGCTTTGGAACACATTCTGCCACACTTGCTCTTTCTGCATGTCTCTAGCAGCCAGAAAGCGCTGTAAAGCGCTCTTTTCTCGAGAAAAGCAACACTCAGGGGGACTTGTGTAACTTTGCTTGCAGCAGCACCTTGGTGTGTTTTCTGTGTTCTCCAAGTGAAAATAAGCCTGTCCGGAGCCCGTGGTAGCTCCAGCTGCTTTGGAACACATTCTGCCACACTTGCTCTTTCTGCATGTCTCTAGCAGCCAGAGAGCGCTGTAAAGCGCTCTTTTCTCGAGAAAAGCAACACTCAGGGGGACTTGTGTAACTTTGCTTGCAGCAGCACCTTGGTGTGTTTTCTGTGTTCTCCAAGTGAAAATAAGGCTGTGCGGAGCCCGTGGTAGCTCCAGCTGCTTTGGAACACATTCTGCCACACTTGCTCTTTCTGCATGTCTCTAGCAGCCAGAAAGCGCTGTAAAGCGCTCTTTTCTCGAGAAAAGCAACACTCTGGGAAACCTCTGTAACTTTGCTTGCAGCAGCACCTTGGTGTGTTTTCTGTGTTCTCCAAGTGAAAAGAAGCCTGTCCGGAGCCCGTGGTAGCTCCAGCTGCTTTGGAACACATTCTGCCACACTTGCTCTTTCTGCATGTCTCTAGCAGCCAGAAAGCGCTGTAAAGCGCTCTTTTCTCGAGAAAAGCAACACTCTGGGAAACCTCTGTAACTTTGCTTGCAGCAGCACCTTGGTGTGTTTTCTGTGTTCTCCAAGTGAAAATAAGCCTGTCCGGAGCCCGTGGTAGCTCCAGCTGCTTTGGAACACATTCTGCCACACTTGCTCTTTCTGCATGTCTCTAGCAGCCAGAAAGCACTGTAAAGCGCTCTTTTCTCGAGAAAAGCAACACTCAGGGGGACTTCTGTAACTTTGCTTGCAGCAGCACCTTGGTGTGTTTTCTGTGTTCTCCATGTGAAAATAAACCTGTCCGGAGCCCGTGGTAGCTCCAGCTGCTTTGGAACACATTCTGCCACACTTGCTCTTTCTGCATGTCTCTAGCAGCCAGAAAGCACTGTAAAGCGCTCTTTTCTCGAGTAAAGCAACACTCCGGGAAACCTCTGTAACTTTGCTTGCAGCAGCACCTTGGTGTGTTTTCTGTGTTCTCCAAGTGAAAAGAAGCCTGTCCGGAGCCCGTGGTAGCTCCAGCTGCTTTGGAACACATTCTGCCACACTTGCTCTTTCTGCATGTCTCTAGCAGCCAGAAAGCGCTGTAAAGCGCTCTTTTCTCGAGAAAAGCAACACTCTGGGAAACCTCTGTAACTTTGCTTGCAGCAGCACCTTGGTGTGTTTTCTGTGTTCTCCAAGTGAAAATAAGCCTGTCCGGAGCCCGTGGTAGCTCCAGCTGCTTTGGAACACATTCTGCCACACTTGCTCTTTCTGCATGTCTCTAGCAGCCAGAAAGCGCTGTAAAGCGCTCTTTTCTCGAGAAAAGCAACACTCTGGGAAACCTCTGTAACTTTGCTTGCAGCAGCACCTTGGTGTGTTTTCTGTGTTCTCCAAGTGAAAATAAGCCTGTCCGGAGCCCGTGGTAGCTCCAGCTGCTTTGGAACACATTCTGCCACACTTGCTCTTTCTGCGTGTCTCTAGCAGCCAGAAAGCGCTGTAAAGCGCTCTTTTCTCGAGAAAAGCAACACTCAGGGGGACTTCTGTAACTTTGCTTGCAGCAGCACCTTGGTGTGTTTTCTGTGTTCTCCAAGTGAAAATAAGCCTGTCCGGAGCCCGTGGTAGCTCCAGCTGCTTTGGAACACATTCTGCCACACTTGCTCTTTCTGCATGTCTCTAGCAGCCAGAAAGCGCTGTAAAGCGCTCTTTTCTCGAGAAAAGCAACACTCAGGGGGACTTCTGTAACTTTGCTTGCAGCAGCACCTTGGTGTGTTTTCTGTGTTCTCCAAGTGAAAAGAAGCCTGTCCGGAGCCCGTGGTAGCTCCAGCTGCTTTGGAACACATTCTGCCACACTTGCTCTTTCTGCATGTCTCTAGCAGCCAGAAAGCGCTGTAAAGCGCTCTTTTCTCGAGAAAAGCAACACTCAGGGGGACCTCTGTAACTTTGCTTGCAGCAGCACCTTGGTGTGTTTTCTGTGTTCTCCAAGTGAAAATAAGCCTGTCCGGAGCCCGTGGTAGCTCCAGCTGCTTTGGAACACATTCTGCCACACTTGCTCTTTCTGCATGTCTCTAGCAGCCAGAAAGCACTGTAAAGCGCTCTTTTCTCGAGAAAAGCAACACTCTGGGAAACCTCTGTAACTTTGCTTGCAGCAGCACCTTGGTGTGTTTTCTGTGTTCTCCAAGTGAAAATAAGCCTGTCCGGAGCCCGTGGTAGCTCCAGCTGCTTTGGAACACATTCTGCCACACTTGCTCTTTCTGCATGTCTCTAGCAGCCAGAAAGCGCTGTAAAGCGCTCTTTTCTCGAGAAAAGCAACACTCTGGGAAACCTCTGTAACTTTGCTTGCAGCAGCACCTTGGTGTGTTTTCTGTGTTCTCCAAGTGAAAATGAGCCTGTCCGAAGCCCGTGGTAGCTCCAGCTGCTTTGGAACACATTCTGCCACACTTGCTCTTTCTGCATGTCTCTAGCAGCCAGAGAGCGCTGTAAAGCGCTCTTTTCTCGAGAAAAGCAACACTCAGGGGGACTTCTGTAACTTTGCTTGCAGCAGCACCTTGGTGTGTTTTCTGTGTTCTCCAAGTGAAAATAAGGCTGTGCGGAGCCCGTGGTAGCTCCAGCTGCTTTGGAACACATTCTGCCACACTTGCTCTTTCTGCATGTCTCTAGCAGCCAGAAAGCGCTGTAAAGCGCTCTTTTCTCGAGAAAAGCAACACTCAGGGGGACTTGTGTAACTTTGCTTGCAGCAGCACCTTGGTGTGTTTTCTGTGTTCTCCAAGTGAAAATAAGCCTGTCCGGAGCCCGTGGTAGCTCCAGCTGCTTTGGAACACATTCTGCCACACTTGCTCTTTCTGCATGTCTCTAGCAGCCAGAAAGCGCTGTAAAGCGCTCTTTTCTCGAGAAAAGCAACACTCAGGGGGACTTGTGTAACTTTGCTTGCAGCAGCACCTTGGTGTGTTTTCTGTGTTCTCCAAGTGAAAATAAGCCTGTCCGGAGCCCGTGGTAGCTCCAGCTGCTTTGGAACACATTCTGCCACACTTGCTCTTTCTGCATGTCTCTAGCAGCCAGAAAGCGCTGTAAAGCGCTCTTTTCTCGAGAAAAGCAACACTCTGGGGGACTTGTGTAACTTTGCTTGCAGCAGCACCTTGGTGTGTTTTCTGTGTTCTCCAAGTGAAAATAAGCCTGTCCGGAGCCCGTGGTAGCTGCAGCTGCTTTGGAACACATTCTGCCACACTTGCTCTTTCTGCATGTCTCTAGCAGCCAGAAAGCGCTGTAAAGCGCTCTTTTCTCGAGAAAAGCAACACTCAGGGGGACTTGTGTAACTTTGCTTGCAGCAGCACCTTGGTGTGTTTTCTGTGTTCTCCAAGTGAAAATAAGCCTGTCCGGAGCCCGTGGTAGCTCCAGCTGCTTTGGAACACATTCTGCCACACTTGCTCTTTCTGCATGTCTCTAGCAGCCAGAGAGCGCTGTAAAGCGCTCTTTTCTCGAGAAAAGCAACACTCAGGGGGACTTGTGTAACTTTGCTTGCAGCAGCACCTTGGTGTGTTTTCTGTGTTCTCCAAGTGAAAATAAGGCTGTGCGGAGCCCGTGGTAGCTCCAGCTGCTTTGGAACACATTCTGCCACACTTGCTCTTTCTGCATGTCTCTAGCAGCCAGAAAGCGCTGTAAAGCGCTCTTTTCTCGAGAAAAGCAACACTCTGGGAAACCTCTGTAACTTTGCTTGCAGCAGCACCTTGGTGTGTTTTCTGTGTTCTCCAAGTGAAAAGAAGCCTGTCCGGAGCCCGTGGTAGCTCCAGCTGCTTTGGAACACATTCTGCCACACTTGCTCTTTCTGCATGTCTCTAGCAGCCAGAAAGCGCTGTAAAGCGCTCTTTTCTCGAGAAAAGCAACACTCTGGGAAACCTCTGTAACTTTGCTTGCAGCAGCACCTTGGTGTGTTTTCTGTGTTCTCCAAGTGAAAATAAGCCTGTCCGGAGCCCGTGGTAGCTCCAGCTGCTTTGGAACACATTCTGCCACACTTGCTCTTTCTGCATGTCTCTAGCAGCCAGAAAGCACTGTAAAGCGCTCTTTTCTCGAGAAAAGCAACACTCAGGGGGACTTCTGTAACTTTGCTTGCAGCAGCACCTTGGTGTGTTTTCTGTGTTCTCCATGTGAAAATAAACCTGTCCGGAGCCCGTGGTAGCTCCAGCTGCTTTGGAACACATTCTGCCACACTTGCTCTTTCTGCATGTCTCTAGCAGCCAGAAAGCACTGTAAAGCGCTCTTTTCTCGAGTAAAGCAACACTCCGGGAAACCTCTGTAACTTTGCTTGCAGCAGCACCTTGGTGTGTTTTCTGTGTTCTCCAAGTGAAAAGAAGCCTGTCCGGAGCCCGTGGTAGCTCCAGCTGCTTTGGAACACATTCTGCCACACTTGCTCTTTCTGCATGTCTCTAGCAGCCAGAAAGCGCTGTAAAGCGCTCTTTTCTCGAGAAAAGCAACACTCTGGGAAACCTCTGTAACTTTGCTTGCAGCAGCACCTTGGTGTGTTTTCTGTGTTCTCCAAGTGAAAATAAGCCTGTCCGGAGCCCGTGGTAGCTCCAGCTGCTTTGGAACACATTCTGCCACACTTGCTCTTTCTGCATGTCTCTAGCAGCCAGAAAGCGCTGTAAAGCGCTCTTTTCTCGAGAAAAGCAACACTCTGGGAAACCTCTGTAACTTTGCTTGCAGCAGCACCTTGGTGTGTTTTCTGTGTTCTCCAAGTGAAAATAAGCCTGTCCGGAGCCCGTGGTAGCTCCAGCTGCTTTGGAACACATTCTGCCACACTTGCTCTTTCTGCGTGTCTCTAGCAGCCAGAAAGCGCTGTAAAGCGCTCTTTTCTCGAGAAAAGCAACACTCAGGGGGACTTCTGTAACTTTGCTTGCAGCAGCACCTTGGTGTGTTTTCTGTGTTCTCCAAGTGAAAATAAGCCTGTCCGGAGCCCGTGGTAGCTCCAGCTGCTTTGGAACACATTCTGCCACACTTGCTCTTTCTGCATGTCTCTAGCAGCCAGAAAGCGCTGTAAAGCGCTCTTTTCTCGAGAAAAGCAACACTCAGGGGGACTTCTGTAACTTTGCTTGCAGCAGCACCTTGGTGTGTTTTCTGTGTTCTCCAAGTGAAAAGAAGCCTGTCCGGAGCCCGTGGTAGCTCCAGCTGCTTTGGAACACATTCTGCCACACTTGCTCTTTCTGCATGTCTCTAGCAGCCAGAAAGCGCTGTAAAGCGCTCTTTTCTCGAGAAAAGCAACACTCAGGGGGACCTCTGTAACTTTGCTTGCAGCAGCACCTTGGTGTGTTTTCTGTGTTCTCCAAGTGAAAATAAGCCTGTCCGGAGCCCGTGGTAGCTCCAGCTGCTTTGGAACACATTCTGCCACACTTGCTCTTTCTGCATGTCTCTAGCAGCCAGAAAGCACTGTAAAGCGCTCTTTTCTCGAGAAAAGCAACACTCTGGGAAACCTCTGTAACTTTGCTTGCAGCAGCACCTTGGTGTGTTTTCTGTGTTCTCCAAGTGAAAATAAGCCTGTCCGGAGCCCGTGGTAGCTCCAGCTGCTTTGGAACACATTCTGCCACACTTGCTCTTTCTGCATGTCTCTAGCAGCCAGAAAGCGCTGTAAAGCGCTCTTTTCTCGAGAAAAGCAACACTCTGGGAAACCTCTGTAACTTTGCTTGCAGCAGCACCTTGGTGTGTTTTCTGTGTTCTCCAAGTGAAAATGAGCCTGTCCGAAGCCCGTGGTAGCTCCAGCTGCTTTGGAACACATTCTGCCACACTTGCTCTTTCTGCATGTCTCTAGCAGCCAGAGAGCGCTGTAAAGCGCTCTTTTCTCGAGAAAAGCAACACTCAGGGGGACTTCTGTAACTTTGCTTGCAGCAGCACCTTGGTGTGTTTTCTGTGTTCTCCAAGTGAAAATAAGGCTGTGCGGAGCCCGTGGTAGCTCCAGCTGCTTTGGAACACATTCTGCCACACTTGCTCTTTCTGCATGTCTCTAGCAGCCAGAAAGCGCTGTAAAGCGCTCTTTTCTCGAGAAAAGCAACACTCAGGGGGACTTGTGTAACTTTGCTTGCAGCAGCACCTTGGTGTGTTTTCTGTGTTCTCCAAGTGAAAATAAGCCTGTCCGGAGCCCGTGGTAGCTCCAGCTGCTTTGGAACACATTCTGCCACACTTGCTCTTTCTGCATGTCTCTAGCAGCCAGAAAGCGCTGTAAAGCGCTCTTTTCTCGAGAAAAGCAACACTCAGGGGGACCTCTGTAACTTTGCTTGCAGCAGCACCTTGGTGTGTTTTCTGTGTTCTCCAAGTGAAAATGAGCCTGTCCGGAGCCCGTGGTAGCTCCAGCTGCTTTGGAACACATTCTGCCACACTTGCTCTTTCTGCATGTCTCTAGCAGCCAGAAAGCGCTGTAAAGCGCTCTTTTCTCGAGAAAAGCAACACTCAGGGGGACTTGTGTAACTTTGCTTGCAGCAGCACCTTGGTGTGTTTTCTGTGTTCTCCAAGTGAAAATAAGCCTGTCCGGAGCCCGTGGTAGCTCCAGCTGCTTTGGAACACATTCTGCCACACTTGCTCTTTCTGCATGTCTCTAGCAGCCAGAGAGCGCTGTAAAGCGCTCTTTTCTCGAGAAAAGCAACACTCAGGGGGACCTCTGTAACTTTGCTTGCAGCAGCACCTTGGTGTGTTTTCTGTGTTCTCCAAGTGAAAATAAGCCTGTCCGGAGCCCGTGGTAGCTCCAGCTGCTTTGGAACACATTCTGCCACACTTGCTCTTTCTGCATGTCTCTAGCAGCCAGAAAGCGCTGTAAAGCGCTCTTTTCTCGAGAAAAGCAACACTCAGGGGGACTTCTGTAACTTTGCTTGCAGCAGCACCTTGGTGTGTTTTCTGTGTTCTCCAAGTGAAAATAAGCCTGTCCGGAGCCCGTGGTAGCTCCAGCTGCTTTGGAACACATTCTGCCACACTTGCTCTTTCTGCGTGTCTCTAGCAGCCAGAAAGCGCTGTAAAGCGCTCTTTTCTCGAGAAAAGCAACACTCTGGGAAACCTCTGTAACTTTGCTTGCAGCAGCACCTTGGTGTGTTTTCTGTGTTCTCCAAGTGAAAAGAAGCCTGTCCGGAGCCCGTGGTAGCTCCAGCTGCTTTGGAACACATTCTGCCACACTTGCTCTTTCTGCATGTCTCTAGCAGCCAGAAAGCGCTGTAAAGCGCTCTTTTCTCGAGAAAAGCAACACTCAGGGGGACTTGTGTAACTTTGCTTGCAGCAGCACCTTGGTGTGTTTTCTGTGTTCTCCAAGTGAAAATGAGCCTGTCCGGAGCCCGTGGTAGCTCCAGCTGCTTTGGAACACATTCTGCCACACTTGCTCTTTCTGCATGTCTCTAGCAGCCAGAGAGCGCTGTAAAGCGCTCTTTTCTCGAGAAAAGCAACACTCAGGGGGACTTGTGTAACTTTGCTTGCAGCAGCACCTTGGTGTGTTTTCTGTGTTCTCCAAGTGAAAATAAGCCTGTCCGGAGCCCGTGGTAGCTCCAGCTGCTTTGGAACACATTCTGCCACACTTGCTCTTTCTGCATGTCTCTAGCAGCCAGAAAGCGCTGTAAAGCGCTCTTTTCTCGAGAAAAGCAACACTCTGGGAAACCTCTGTAACTTTGCTTGCAGCAGCACCTTGGTGTGTTTTCTGTGTTCTCCAAGTGAAAATAAGCCTGTCCGGAGCCCGTGGTAGCTCCAGCTGCTTTGGAACACATTCTGCCACACTTGCTCTTTCTGCATGTCTCTAGCAGCCAGAAAGCGCTGTAAAGCGCTCTTTTCTCGAGTAAAGCAACACTCTGGGAAACCTCTGTAACTTTGCTTGCAGCAGCACCTTGGTGTGTTTTCTGTGTTCTCCAAGTGAAAATAAGCCTGTCCGGAGCCCGTGGTAGCTCCAGCTGCTTTGGAACACATTCTGCCACACTTGCTCTTTCTGCATGTCTCTAGCAGCCAGAAAGCACTGTAAAGCGCTCTTTTCTCGAGAAAAGCAACACTCTGGGAAACCTCTGTAACTTTGCTTGCAGCAGCACCTTGGTGTGTTTTCTGTGTTCTCCAAGTGAAAAGAAGCCTGTCCGGAGCCCGTGGTAGCTCCAGCTGCTTTGGAACACATTCTGCCACACTTGCTCTTTCTGCATGTCTCTAGCAGCCAGAAAGCGCTGTAAAGCGCTCTTTTCTCGAGAAAAGCAACACTCTGGGAAACCTCTGTAACTTTGCTTGCAGCAGCACCTTGGTGTGTTTTCTGTGTTCTCCAAGTGAAAATAAGCCTGTCCGGAGCCCGTGGTAGCTCCAGCTGCTTTGGAACACATTCTGCCACACTTGCTCTTTCTGCATGTCTCTAGCAGCCAGAAAGCGCTGTAAAGCGCTCTTTTCTCGAGAAAAGCAACACTCTGGGAAACCTCTGTAACTTTGCTTGCAGCAGCACCTTGGTGTGTTTTCTGTGTTCTCCAAGTGAAAATAAGCCTGTCCGGAGCCCGTGGTAGCTCCAGCTGCTTTGGAACACATTCTGCCACACTTGCTCTTTCTGCATGTCTCTAGCAGCCAGAAAGCACTGTAAAGCGCTCTTTTCTCGAGAAAAGCAACACTCTGGGAAACCTCTGTAACTTTGCTTGCAGCAGCACCTTGGTGTGTTTTCTGTGTTCTCCAAGTGAAAATAAGCCTGTCCGGAGCCCGTGGTAGCTCCAGCTGCTTTGGAACACATTCTGCCACACTTGCTCTTTCTGCATGTCTCTAGCAGCCAGAAAGCGCTGTAAAGCGCTCTTTTCTCGAGAAAAGCAACACTCAGGGGGACTTCTGTAACTTTGCTTGCAGCAGCACCTTGGTGTGTTTTCTGTGTTCTCCAAGTGAAAATAAGCCTGTCCGGAGCCCGTGGTAGCTCCAGCTGCTTTGGAACACATTCTGCCACACTTGCTCTTTCTGCATGTCTCTAGCAGCCAGAGAGCGCTGTAAAGCGCTCTTTTCTCGAGAAAAGCAACACTCTGGGAAACCTCTGTAACTTTGCTTGCAGCAGCACCTTGGTGTGTTTTCTGTGTTCTCCAAGTGAAAATAAGCCTGTCCGGAGCCCGTGGTAGCTCCAGCTGCTTTGGAACACATTCTGCCACACTTGCTCTTTCTGCATGTCTCTAGCAGCCAGAAAGCACTGTAAAGCGCTCTTTTCTCGAGAAAAGCAACACTCTGGGAAACCTCTGTAACTTTGCTTGCAGCAGCACCTTGGTGTGTTTTCTGTGTTCTCCAAGTGAAAATAAGCCTGTCCGGAGCCCGTGGTAGCTCCAGCTGCTTTGGAACACATTCTGCCACACTTGCTCTTTCTGCGTGTCTCTAGCAGCCAGAAAGCGCTGTAAAGCGCTCTTTTCTCGAGAAAAGCAACACTCTGGAAAACCTCTGTAACTTTGCTTGCAGCAGCACCTTGGTGTGTTTTCTGTGTTCTCCAAGTGAAAATAAGCCTGTCCGGAGCCCGTGGTAGCTCCAGCTGCTTTGGAACACATTCTGCCACACTTGCTCTTTCTGCATGTCTCTAGCAGCCAGAAAGCGCTGTAAAGCGCTCTTTTCTCGAGAAAAGCAACACTCTGGGAAACCTCTGTAACTTTGCTTGCAGCAGCACCTTGGTGTGTTTTCTGTGTTCTCCAAGTGAAAATAAGCCTGTCCGGAGCCCGTGGTAGCTCCAGCTGCTTTGGAACACATTCTGCCACACTTGCTCTTTCTGCATGTCTCTAGCAGCCAGAAAGCGCTGTAAAGCGCTCTTTTCTCGAGAAAAGCAACACTCTGGGAAACCTCTGTAACTTTGCTTGCAGCAGCACCTTGGTGTGTTTTCTGTGTTCTCCAAGTGAAAATAAGCCTGTCCGGAGCCCGTGGTAGCTCCAGCTGCTTTGGAACACATTCTGCCACACTTGCTCTTTCTGCATGTCTCTAGCAGCCAGAGAGCGCTGTAAAGCGCTCTTTTCTCGAGAAAAGCAACACTCAGGGGGACTTGTGTAACTTTGCTTGCAGCAGCACCTTGGTGTGTTTTCTGTGTTCTCCAAGTGAAAAGAAGCCTGTCCGGAGCCCGTGGTAGCTCCAGCTGCTTTGGAACACATTCTGCCACACTTGCTCTTTCTGCATGTCTCTAGCAGCCAGAAAGCGCTGTAAAGCGCTCTTTTCTCGAGAAAAGCAACACTCTGGGAAACCTCTGTAACTTTGCTTGCAGCAGCACCTTGGTGTGTTTTCTGTGTTCTCCAAGTGAAAATAAGGCTGTGCGGAGCCCGTGGTAGCTCCAGCTGCTTTGGAACACATTCTGCCACACTTGCTCTTTCTGCATGTCTCTAGCAGCCAGAAAGCGCTGTAAAGCGCTCTTTTCTCGAGAAAAGCAACACTCTGGGAAACCTCTGTAACTTTGCTTGCAGCAGCACCTTGGTGTGTTTTCTGTGTTCTCCAAGTGAAAATAAGCCTGTCCGGAGCCCGTGGTAGCTCCAGCTGCTTTGGAACACATTCTGCCACACTTGCTCTTTCTGCATGTCTCTAGCAGCCAGAGAGCGCTGTAAAGCGCTCTTTTCTCGAGAAAAGCAACACTCAGGGGGACTTGTGTAACTTTGCTTGCAGCAGCACCTTGGTGTGTTTTCTGTGTTCTCCAAGTGAAAATAAGGCTGTGCGGAGCCCGTGGTAGCTCCAGCTGCTTTGGAACACATTCTGCCACACTTGCTCTTTCTGCATGTCTCTAGCAGCCAGAAAGCGCTGTAAAGCGCTCTTTTCTCGAGAAAAGCAACACTCAGGGGGACTTGTGTAACTTTGCTTGCAGCAGCACCTTGGTGTGTTTTCTGTGTTCTCCAAGTGAAAATAAGCCTGTCCGGAGCCCGTGGTAGCTCCAGCTGCTTTGGAACACATTCTGCCACACTTGCTCTTTCTGCATGTCTCTAGCAGCCAGAAAGCGCTGTAAAGCGCTCTTTTCTCGAGAAAAGCAACACTCAGGGGGACCTCTGTAACTTTGCTTGCAGCAGCACCTTGGTGTGTTTTCTGTGTTCTCCAAGTGAAAATAAGCCTGTCCGGAGCCCGTGGTAGCTCCAGCTGCTTTGGAACACATTCTGCCACACTTGCTCTTTCTGCATGTCTCTAGCAGCCAGAAAGCGCTGTAAAGCGCTCTTTTCTCGAGAAAAGCAACACTCAGGGGGACTTGTGTAACTTTGCTTGCAGCAGCACCTTGGTGTGTTTTCTGTGTTCTCCAAGTGAAAAGAAGCCTGTCCGGAGCCCGTGGTAGCTCCAGCTGCTTTGGAACACATTCTGCCACACTTGCTCTTTCTGCATGTCTCTAGCAGCCAGAGAGCGCTGTAAAGCGCTCTTTTCTCGAGAAAAGCAACACTCAGGGGGACTTGTGTAACTTTGCTTGCAGCAGCACCTTGGTGTGTTTTCTGTGTTCTCCAAGTGAAAATGAGCCTGTCCGGAGCCCGTGGTAGCTCCAGCTGCTTTGGAACACATTCTGCCACACTTGCTCTTTCTGCATGTCTCTAGCAGCCAGAGAGCGCTGTAAAGTGCTCTTTTCTCGAGAAAAGCAACACTCAGGGGGACTTGTGTAACTTTGCTTGCAGCAGCACCTTGGTGTGTTTTCTGTGTTCTCCAAGTGAAAATGAGCCTGTCCGGAGCCCGTGGTAGCTGCAGCTGCTTTGGAACACATTCTGCCACACTTGCTCTTTCTGCATGTCTCTAGCAGCCAGAGAGCGCTGTAAAGCGCTCTTTTCTCGAGAAAAGCAACACTCAGGGGGACCTCTGTAACTTTGCTTGCAGCAGCACCTTGGTGTGTTTTCTGTGTTCTCCAAGTGAAAATAAGCCTGTCCGGAGCCCGTGGTAGCTCCAGCTGCTTTGGAACACATTCTGCCACACTTGCTCTTTCTGCATGTCTCTAGCAGCCAGAAAGCGCTGTAAAGCGCTCTTTTCTCGAGAAAAGCAACACTCTGGGAAACCTCTGTAACTTTGCTTGCAGCAGCACCTTGGTGTGTTTTCTGTGTTCTCCAAGTGAAAATAAGCCTGTCCGGAGCCCGTGGTAGCTCCAGCTGCTTTGGAACACATTCTGCCACACTTGCTCTTTCTGCATGTCTCTAGCAGCCAGAAAGCGCTGTAAAGCGCTCTTTTCTCGAGAAAAGCAACACTCAGGGGGACTTGTGTAACTTTGCTTGCAGCAGCACCTTGGTGTGTTTTCTGTGTTCTCCAAGTGAAAATGAGCCTGTCCGGAGCCCGTGGTAGCTCCAGCTGCTTTGGAACACATTCTGCCACACTTGCTCTTTCTGCATGTCTCTAGCAGCCAGAAAGCGCTGTAAAGCGCTCTTTTCTCGAGAAAAGCAACACTCAGGGGGACTTCTGTAACTTTGCTTGCAGCAGCACCTTGGTGTGTTTTCTGTGTTCTCCAAGTGAAAATAAGCCTGTCCGGAGCCCGTGGTAGCTCCAGCTGCTTTGGAACACATTCTGCCACACTTGCTCTTTCTGCATGTCTCTAGCAGCCAGAAAGCGCTGTAAAGCGCTCTTTTCTCGAGAAAAGCAACACTCAGGGGGACCTCTGTAACTTTGCTTGCAGCAGCACCTTGGTGTGTTTTCTGTGTTCTCCAAGTGAAAATAAGCCTGTCCGGAGCCCGTGGTAGCTCCAGCTGCTTTGGAACACATTCTGCCACACTTGCTCTTTCTGCATGTCTCTAGCAGCCAGAAAGCGCTGTAAAGCGCTCTTTTCTCGAGAAAAGCAACACTCAGGGGGACCTCTGTAACTTTGCTTGCAGCAGCACCTTGGTGTGTTTTCTGTGTTCTCCAAGTGAAAATAAGCCTGTCCGGAGCCCGTGGTAGCTCCAGCTGCTTTGGAACACATTCTGCCACACTTGCTCTTTCTGCATGTCTCTAGCAGCCAGAAAGCGCTGTAAAGCGCTCTTTTCTCGAGAAAAGCAACACTCAGGGGGACTTCTGTAACTTTGCTTGCAGCAGCACCTTGGTGTGTTTTCTGTGTTCTCCAAGTGAAAATAAGCCTGTCCGGAGCCCGTGGTAGCTCCAGCTGCTTTGGAACACATTCTGCCACACTTGCTCTTTCTGCATGTCTCTAGCACCCAGAAAGCGCTGTAAAGCGCTCTTTTCTCGAGAAAAGCAACACTCAGGGGGACTTGTGTAACTTTGCTTGCAGCAGCACCTTGGTGTGTTTTCTGTGTTCTCCAAGTGAAAATAAGGCTGTGCGGAGCCCGTGGTAGCTCCAGCTGCTTTGGAACACATTCTGCCACACTTGCTCTTTCTGCATGTCTCTAGCAGCCAGAAAGCGCTGTAAAGCGCTCTTTTCTCGAGAAAAGCAACACTCAGGGGGACTTGTGTAACTTTGCTTGCAGCAGCACCTTGGTGTGTTTTCTGTGTTCTCCAAGTGAAAATAAGCCTGTCCGGAGCCCGTGGTAGCTCCAGCTGCTTTGGAACACATTCTGCCACACTTGCTCTTTCTGCATGTCTCTAGCAGCCAGAAAGCGCTGTAAAGCGCTCTTTTCTCGAGAAAAGCAACACTCAGGGGGACCTCTGTAACTTTGCTTGCAGCAGCACCTTGGTGTGTTTTCTGTGTTCTCCAAGTGAAAATAAGCCTGTCCGGAGCCCGTGGTAGCTCCAGCTGCTTTGGAACACATTCTGCCACACTTGCTCTTTCTGCATGTCTCTAGCAGCCAGAAAGCGCTGTAAAGCGCTCTTTTCTCGAGAAAAGCAACACTCAGGGGGACTTGTGTAACTTTGCTTGCAGCAGCACCTTGGTGTGTTTTCTGTGTTCTCCAAGTGAAAAGAAGCCTGTCCGGAGCCCGTGGTAGCTCCAGCTGCTTTGGAACACATTCTGCCACACTTGCTCTTTCTGCATGTCTCTAGCAGCCAGAGAGCGCTGTAAAGCGCTCTTTTCTCGAGAAAAGCAACACTCAGGGGGACTTGTGTAACTTTGCTTGCAGCAGCACCTTGGTGTGTTTTCTGTGTTCTCCAAGTGAAAATGAGCCTGTCCGGAGCCCGTGGTAGCTCCAGCTGCTTTGGAACACATTCTGCCACACTTGCTCTTTCTGCATGTCTCTAGCAGCCAGAGAGCGCTGTAAAGTGCTCTTTTCTCGAGAAAAGCAACACTCAGGGGGACTTGTGCAACTTTGCTTGCAGCAGCACCTTGGTGTGTTTTCTGTGTTCTCCAAGTGAAAATGAGCCTGTCCGGAGCCCGTGGTAGCTGCAGCTGCTTTGGAACACATTCTGCCACACTTGCTCTTTCTGCATGTCTCTAGCAGCCAGAGAGCGCTGTAAAGCGCTCTTTTCTCGAGAAAAGCAACACTCAGGGGGACCTCTGTAACTTTGCTTGCAGCAGCACCTTGGTGTGTTTTCTGTGTTCTCCAAGTGAAAATAAGCCTGTCCGGAGCCCGTGGTAGCTCCAGCTGCTTTGGAACACATTCTGCCACACTTGCTCTTTCTGCATGTCTCTAGCAGCCAGAAAGCGCTGTAAAGCGCTCTTTTCTCGAGAAAAGCAACACTCTGGGAAACCTCTGTAACTTTGCTTGCAGCAGCACCTTGGTGTGTTTTCTGTGTTCTCCAAGTGAAAATAAGCCTGTCCGGAGCCCGTGGTAGCTCCAGCTGCTTTGGAACACATTCTGCCACACTTGCTCTTTCTGCATGTCTCTAGCAGCCAGAAAGCGCTGTAAAGCGCTCTTTTCTCGAGAAAAGCAACACTCAGGGGGACTTGTGTAACTTTGCTTGCAGCAGCACCTTGGTGTGTTTTCTGTGTTCTCCAAGTGAAAATGAGCCTGTCCGGAGCCCGTGGTAGCTCCAGCTGCTTTGGAACACATTCTGCCACACTTGCTCTTTCTGCATGTCTCTAGCAGCCAGAAAGCGCTGTAAAGCGCTCTTTTCTCGAGAAAAGCAACACTCAGGGGGACTTCTGTAACTTTGCTTGCAGCAGCACCTTGGTGTGTTTTCTGTGTTCTCCAAGTGAAAATAAGCCTGTCCGGAGCCCGTGGTAGCTCCAGCTGCTTTGGAACACATTCTGCCACACTTGCTCTTTCTGCATGTCTCTAGCAGCCAGAAAGCGCTGTAAAGCGCTCTTTTCTCGAGAAAAGCAACACTCAGGGGACCTCTGTAACTTTGCTTGCAGCAGCACCTTGGTGTGTTTTCTGTGTTCTCCAAGTGAAAATAAGCCTGTCCGGAGCCCGTGGTAGCTCCAGCTGCTTTGGAACACATTCTGCCACACTTGCTCTTTCTGCATGTCTCTAGCAGCCAGAAAGCGCTGTAAAGCGCTCTTTTCTCGAGAAAAGCAACACTCTGGGAAACCTCTGTAACTTTGCTTGCAGCAGCACCTTGGTGTGTTTTCTGTGTTCTCCAAGTGAAAATAAGCCTGTCCGGAGCCCGTGGTAGCTCCAGCTGCTTTGGAACACATTCTGCCACACTTGCTCTTTCTGCATGTCTCTAGCAGCCAGAAAGCGCTGTAAAGCGCTCTTTTCTCGAGAAAAGCAACACTCAGGGGGACTTCTGTAACTTTGCTTGCAGCAGCACCTTGGTGTGTTTTCTGTGTTCTCCAAGTGAAAATAAGCCTGTCCGGAGCCCGTGGTAGCTCCAGCTGCTTTGGAACACATTCTGCCACACTTGCTCTTTCTGCATGTCTCTAGCAGCCAGAAAGCGCTGTAAAGCGCTCTTTTCTCGAGAAAAGCAACACTCAGGGGACTTCTGTAACTTTGCTTGCAGCAGCACCTTGGTGTGTTTTCTGTGTTCTCCAAGTGAAAATAAGGCTGTGCGGAGCCCGTGGTAGCTCCAGCTGCTTTGGAACACATTCTGCCACACTTGCTCTTTCTGCATGTCTCTAGCAGCCAGAAAGCGCTGTAAAGCGCTCTTTTCTCGAGAAAAGCAACACTCAGGGGGACCTCTGTAACTTTGCTTGCAGCAGCACCTTGGTGTGTTTTCTGTGTTCTCCAAGTGAAAATAAGCCTGTCCGGAGCCCGTGGTAGCTCCAGCTGCTTTGGAACACATTCTGCCACACTTGCTCTTTCTGCATGTCTCTAGCAGCCAGAAAGCGCTGTAAAGCGCTCTTTTCTCGAGAAAAGCAACACTCAGGGGGACTTGTGTAACTTTGCTTGCAGCAGCACCTTGGTGTGTTTTCTGTGTTCTCCAAGTGAAAATAAGCCTGTCCGGAGCCCGTGGTAGCTCCAGCTGCTTTGGAACACATTCTGCCACACTTGCTCTTTCTGCATGTCTCTAGCAGCCAGAAAGCGCTGTAAAGCGCTCTTTTCTCGAGAAAAGCAACACTCTGGGAAACCTCTGTAACTTTGCTTGCAGCAGCACCTTGGTGTGTTTTCTGTGTTCTCCAAGTGAAAATAAGCCTGTCCGGAGCCCGTGGTAGCTCCAGCTGCTTTGGAACACATTCTGCCACACTTGCTCTTTCTGCATGTCTCTAGCAGCCAGGAAAGCACTGTAAAGCGCTCTTTTCTCGAGAAAAGCAACACTCAGGGGACCTCTGTAACTTTGCTTGCAGCAGCACCTTGGTGTGTTTTCTGTGTTCTCCATGTGAAAATAAGCCTGTCCGGAGCCCGTGGTAGCTCCAGCTGCTTTGGAACACATTCTGCCACACTTGCTCTTTCTGCATGTCTCTAGCAGCCAGAAAGCACTGTAAAGCGCTCTTTTCTCGAGAAAAGCAACACTCTGGGAAACCTCTGTAACTTTGCTTGCAGCAGCACCTTGGTGTGTTTTCTGTGTTCTCCAAGTGAAAATAAGCCTGTCCGGAGCCCGTGGTAGCTCCAGCTGCTTTGGAACACATTCTGCCACACTTGCTCTTTCTGCATGTCTCTAGCAGCCAGAAAGCGCTGTAAAGCGCTCTTTTCTCGAGAAAAGCAACACTCAGGGAACTTCTGTAACTTTGCTTGCAGCAGCACCTTGGTGTGTTTTCTGTGTTCTCCAAGTGAAAATAAGCCTGTCCGGAGCCCGTGGTAGCTCCAGCTGCTTTGGAACACATTCTGCCACACTTGCTCTTTCTGCATGTCTCTAGCAGCCAGAAAGCGCTGTAAAGCGCTCTTTTCTCGAGAAAAGCAACACTCTGGGAAACCTCTGTAACTTTGCTTGCAGCAGCACCTTGGTGTGTTTTCTGTGTTCTCCAAGTGAAAATAAGCCTGTCCGGAGCCCGTGGTAGCTCCAGCTGCTTTGGAACACATTCTGCCACACTTGCTCTTTCTGCATGTCTCTAGCAGCCAGAAAGCGCTGTAAAGCGCTCTTTTCTCGAGAAAAGCAACACTCTGGGAAACCTCTGTAACTTTGCTTGCAGCAGCACCTTGGTGTGTTTTCTGTGTTCTCCAAGTGAAAATAAGCCTGTCCGGAGCCCGTGGTAGCTCCAGCTGCTTTGGAACACATTCTGCCACACTTGCTCTTTCTGCATGTCTCTAGCAGCCAGAAAGCGCTGTAAAGCGCTCTTTTCTCGAGAAAAGCAACACTCTGGGAAACCTCTGTAACTTTGCTTGCAGCAGCACCTTGGTGTGTTTTCTGTGTTCTCCAAGTGAAAATAAGCCTGTCCGGAGCCCGTGGTAGCTCCAGCTGCTTTGGAACACATTCTGCCACACTTGCTCTTTCTGCATGTCTCTAGCAGCCAGAAAGCGCTGTAAAGCGCTCTTTTCTCGAGAAAAGCAACACTCTGGGAAACCTCTGTAACTTTGCTTGCAGCAGCACCTTGGTGTGTTTTCTGTGTTCTCCAAGTGAAAATAAGCCTGTCCGGAGCCCGTGGTAGCTCCAGCTGCTTTGGAACACATTCTGCCACACTTGCTCTTTCTGCATGTCTCTAGCAGCCAGAAAGCGCTGTAAAGCGCTCTTTTCTCGAGAAAAGCAACACTCTGGGAAACCTCTGTAACTTTGCTTGCAGCAGCACCTTGGTGTGTTTTCTGTGTTCTCCAAGTGAAAATAAGCCTGTCCGGAGCCCGTGGTAGCTCCAGCTGCTTTGGAACACATTCTGCCACACTTGCTCTTTCTGCATGTCTCTAGCAGCCAGAAAGCGCTGTAAAGCGCTCTTTTCTCGAGAAAAGCAACACTCTGGGAAACCTCTGTAACTTTGCTTGCAGCAGCACCTTGGTGTGTTTTCTGTGTTCTCCAAGTGAAAATAAGCCTGTCCGGAGCCCGTGGTAGCTCCAGCTGCTTTGGAACACATTCTGCCACACTTGCTCTTTCTGCGTGTCTCTAGCAGCCAGAAAGCGCTGTAAAGCGCTCTTTTCTCGAGAAAAGCAACACTCTGGGAAACCTCTGTAACTTTGCTTGCAGCAGCACCTTGGTGTGTTTTCTGTGTTCTCCAAGTGAAAATAAGCCTGTCCGGAGCCCGTGGTAGCTCCAGCTGCTTTGGAACACATTCTGCCACACTTGCTCTTTCTGCATGTCTCTAGCAGCCAGAAAGCGCTGTAAAGCGCTCTTTTCTCGAGAAAAGCAACACTCTGGAAAACCTCTGTAACTTTGCTTGCAGCAGCACCTTGGTGTGTTTTCTGTGTTCTCCAAGTGAAAATAAGCCTGTCCGGAGCCCGTGGTAGCTCCAGCTGCTTTGGAACACATTCTGCCACACTTGCTCTTTCTGCATGTCTCTAGCAGCCAGAAAGCGCTGTAAAGCACTCTTTTCTCGAGAAAAGCAACACTC
>NW_028154392.1:0-36438 GCF_965231275.1 Zosterops lateralis
GGAGAAGCCTCATGGAGGGGAGAAGCCAGCGACGAAGTGCCTGGGAATGTGGGAAGGGTTTCAGCCGGAGCTCCAACCTGATCCAGCACAAGAGGATCCACAGTGGGGAAAGGCCCTATGAGTGTGGGGAATGTGGGATGAGCTTCAGCCAGATCTGCAACCTGTCTCTGCACCAGGTGGTCCACACTGGGGAAAAGCCTGCGAATGTGGGGAATGTGGGAAGAGGTTCAGAGACAGCACTGGGCTGCTCCAGCACCAGGTGATCCACACTGGGGAAGGGCCCTACACCTGCCTGGAATGTGGGAAGAGCTTTGGATGGAGCTCCGCCCTGAGACAACACCAGCGTGTCCACACCGGGGAAAGGCCCTACGAGTGTCCTGAGTGTGGGAAGAGGTTTCAGACCAGCTCCAGTCTCCTCACCCATCAGCGGATTCACACAGAGGAGAGGCCCTTCCGCTGCCCCGACTGTGGGAAGGGCTTCAAGCTCAACTCACACCTCACTGTGCACCGACGCATCCACACTGGGGAGAGGCCCTACGAGTGTCCTGAGTGTGGGAAGGGCTTCTCCAGGAGCTCTAACTTGACCAGACACCAACAGAGGCACCATAAGGGAAGCCCCACGAGTGCCCCGAGTGCGGGAAGAGCTTCGTGCGCTGCTCCAGCTCCATCCCCCATGGGAGGATCGGCGTTGGATGATCCCCAGTGACCCCGTTGGGCAGAGCCCTGGTGATCCGTGGTCCTGGTGATCCGTGTTGGGAAGACACCTGGCTGGGGGGGCTGCACTGGTTCCTGTCTCCCCGTGGGCACCTGGATGAACACAGGGGCAGGAACATCCATTGGGACACAGACGGACATTGGGAATTCCTTGGGGAGAGTGGATTTGTTGACTTTCAACCCCAGAAAACCTTTTGTATTTGATTCCATCTTCTGGTGGCATCCATGAATACTTGATGGATGGATGGTCTTAAAAGGTCATTTCCAGTCTCAGGGATTCCACTATTTAGATTTCCTATTGCCCAAGGGCATCTTCTGCAGCCAAATGGTGATGAAAGGGGGCCAAGACTGAGATTTTGGAGACAGTGGGCTGGAAACCTCTCCAGAAAAGGTTCTTCCCTCCTACTCAAGCACATGGATCCTCAGCCAGCATGAAGACAAAAATCCTTTTCTTTTGGCCTTGATTTGGTTTTCATTTCTCTTCATGCGTTTGAAATATCCAACTGGGGTAAAAACAGAGACATTGAACTAAGACATGGTTGGGATGGTGGGGGACATAGACATGGTGGGACATAGACATGGAGAGTGACATGGGGACGGACACATGGACATGGAAGGGGGACATGGCCATTCGTGGGGACACGGGCACAGATGGAGGTGTGGGGGACAATGACAGGGATGGGAATGTGGTGGGGAGACAGCCATGGGTGAGGACATGGTGGGACATGGCCAGTGACATGGGGGGAACTTGCAGGGGCTGTGGGGGATGCTGGGTTTGAGGGAGCTGAGGGTTCCTGGGAGGGCCTTGGGGCTTGCTGAGGGCTTTGGGGACCCCAGGCCCAGCGGCTCTGGCTGTGCTGGGAGACCCTGGTGTGACTCGAGGCCGGAGTTCTTCTGCCCAGCTGCTCCCGGCACCGTCCCCAAGAGTGGCCGCCCCCCGCCAGGGCTGACGCCATCCGGGGTGTGGCTGTGGCTGTAGCACGAAGCAGCTGCGGGGCACAGATGGAAGTTGTGTCCATGGGCCGGGACAAGGAACAGGGAGAGACCTCCGTCGTGATTTCCAAAGGTGTTTATTCCCCGGAGGGTCGGGGACAGAAAAAGGGGGCAGAACCTGGGCTGGCAGAGGCTTATAAGCGGGGGAGGTCTTGGGAGAGGACACAGTTTCCAAGCAATAAGGGTCACATGGGGGAGGAACACAAGGCAGGAGTACAATACATAGACCAGTGAAAGAACACAAGGGGAGGGAACAGCCCAAAGTAACCACTAGGGCGTGGAAGGTTGGGGGATTGAAAGGGAACAGTCTGGAAGAAGGGTCAGGGTTAGGGAAGGATTGACAGTTCTGTAGGAGGAGGGCAGGGCAGGTCTAGGGAAGATAGACAACCAGGGCACAACCAACAATACAGGGGGAAAGGGGCAATCCATTAGAGATAAATAACACTAGAACAATACAAAATAGGGGGGGGGTGTTATAGAACTGACCATTGAAACTGAGCTGCAGTTGAAAACACAATAAAAACAGGCTGCAACACGGGTGGAGGTTCTGGGGCAGCTGCTCAAGGAGCCCCTGACCTGGACCAGCAGCCCCAGGGTGTTGGGGGCAGCTGAGAGGCCACAACAGGGAGGGGAAAGCCAGACAGAGCTGTCCCTCTCCAAAACTGCACCCCAAAAATGCCCAAACTCAGGGATTCCTCCCAGGAAAAAGCTGCCAGGAACTGCCTGAATTAAGGGAAAGGGTGGATGGGACCCCCAGACTGAGCAGGAGGGGCCTGGAACCCCCCAAAACCAAGCATGGGGACAGGGGTGGTGGATTGAGGGGCAGTGGGGAAGGCTGTGGAAGAGAGGGGGAAAAGAGGTAGCTGGGACCTGAAAGAGTGGGGGAAGGGGCTGGCTGGGACCCCCAAATTGCTTTAGGAGGGGTCCCACTCCTCCTCCTTTCTAATCCCCAGAGCCAAGGCAGGCCGGGCTGGGGCAGCACTGGGCTCTGGGCCCGGCCTTGGCGCCCCCCACGCGCCCCCTTCTCAAATTTCCCTGGTGGCTTTGGGGGGTCCCGGCACATTTTGGGGTTCACTGGGTGCTGTGCTGTGGTCCAGGTGCTTCCCAAGGCCCCCCCAGAGCGGGGTGACACAGGGGGGAACACACGGGGGTCCCCATTCCTGATCCGCCCTGGGTCCCTTTCTACCCCCTTCCCCCAATCACGGTCCCTCCAAGTCTCTCCCCTGAGCCCCCCATAAACGGCAGCAGGTCCCCCCATAAACTGGGAAGCTTTATTGGGAACACTGGGAGCAGCCGGGCAGGGACAGAGTGACAGCGGGGCTGGGGGGACACACGAGGCCCCCAAAATCATCTCGGGGACGGAGCGGGGGGTCCCGGCCGGGCCCGAGGCCACGGGGAGGGGCTGCGGCCGCCGGCGGCTCAGGAGCTCTGTGGGCAGAGAAAAGGGGGTGACACCGGGCTGGGGGGCCCTGGGGGGGGGGACACGACTCCCGGGACCCCCCCTGACCTTCTTGCACAGGCAGAGGCCCAGCCCCAGCGCCAGGAACACCGAGCCCAACACCAAGCCCCCGATCCCCGTCAGCATCTTGGGGGGTGCGAGGGCAGCTTTCGGGGGCGGGGGGGCGCAGGATCCGGGAAACAGCGGCGGCTGCCGGGAAGGGACTGGGACAGACTGGAACACCAGGATATACCAGGGCTGGGACCCAGCGGGACCAGAATTGGGGCACAAGGGATCATACTGGGATTTATTGGGACCACACTGAGGACTACTGGGAACATGCTGAGGGCAACTTGGTGCTGTTGGCATATACTGGGCATGATTGGGATCGTACTGGGACTGACTGGAATCATACTGGGAGTGACTGGAACTGTAGCAGTGGTGAAAGGGCGCAGTTGGAAAGATGCAGGGGGCAGCTGGGGTCATACTGGGATCGTACTGGGACTGACAAGGTCACACTTGGAGTGACTGGAATAATACTGGGAGGATCTGGGCATGGCAGGGATCATACAGGGAGTGACAGGGATCAAACCAGACTCATACTGGGAGTGTCTGGAAGTTACTGGGATCATACTGGGGGTGACTGGACTCATTTTGGGATCATGCTTGGTGCAACTGGGACCACAATGGGGCCAAATGGCATCCTAGAGGGAGTGACTGGGAGTGAGTGGGTTCATACTGGAAGTGTCTGGGGCCATACTGGACTCCTACTGGGAGGGATTGAGAGTGAAAGGAACCATACAGGGCATGACTGGGAGGAACTGGGACCTTATTGGGAGTGACTGGGACCATAAAAGCTTGAATGGAGGTTCTATCCTGAGACATTCCCGGGGTGCAGTGGCAGCTCCACATCCCCAGCCTGGGGGGCCAGAGCAGGGGAACCTCTGGCAGCACCTTCAGGGCACAGCCGAGGGCTGGGGGATCCTCCCCCACTTCATTTTCTCTCCCCAATTCAAATCATCCCCTCCCATTCAAATCCCCTCCATTCACATTTTCTCCCCACAATTTGAGTTTCCTTGCCCCAATTAAACTTTTCTCCCCAATTGGGCTCTGAGTCCCCTCCCCATCCCCGGCTTCTTCCAGGTTTCTGGAAGCTTTCCTGCAGAAAACTCTTCCTTTTGGGGCGATGGCTGAGGGTCCCCTCGGGGTCCACCCCCCTTCCAGTCCCTTTTTCCAGCTCTTTTCCTCAGCTGACCCAAACCTGTGGATTTTGGGGGGCGGGAGGGGTCGCTCTGCTCGGGGGTCTCGGAGGTGCCGCCAGGGAGGCCCCGAGGCCCCAGCGCGGTTCCCTCCGGCCCCTTGGAGCATTTGGAATCTCCAAGTCTCAGCCCTGGCTGTCCGTGGGATTCAATCCCCCTGCAGGGTTTTCCCCCAGAGCGGGTTTATTTCCAGAGGGGTTTGTGGTTTCCCTTGGAGCCGGGGCCTGACGGCACCGGAGCGGCCGCGGGTGCCGGGGCAGGAAGGGCTGTGGGACGGCTCCTCCTGCAAACCTCCGGGAGGGGGACAAGGGCTGGGGGGAAATAGACAATAAACAGAGCGACATTGCTGCAGAAGGGCCTCATATTGCCTAAACTAAAGTGTCCAGTACCGAGTAACACCTTGAGGTTATGGAAATCCCAGAGCCCAAGTTGGATTCCCCCGTTTGAAGCTGAAGGAGGAGCTCCACTCGTGACTCTGCTTCATAACGACGAATGTGAAAATTCACCACAATTCCCGGTTCCCTCCCTCCTCTGCCCAGCGGTGCAGGGAGAAGGGATGGGAGTTACGGTCAGTTTGTGCCGCTGCTTCCCCCTTTAGGGACAGGAAGCCTTGCCCTGCTCCGGCGTGGGATCTGTCCATGGGGTCAGACCCTGCCCTGTCCAGCGGGGTCCCTCCCCAGCCGTGCGGTCACTCCTCGGCCCGGCCCTGAGGCGCGGGGCAGTCCCGGGGCAGCCGCGCTGCGGCCCCGTCAGCGGCACCGCCGGTTCGTGCCGGGCAGGAGCGGCAGAAGGAGCCGGGCGGCGGCGGGGGCTCAATCCCGCCCGGAGGAAGAAGAGGAAGAGGAAGGAGCCGGGGCCGCCTGCGGTGTCCGATCCCCGGGGAGCAGCGGGGAGGCCTCGGGGAGCAGCGGCGGGCGGGGCCCTGTTGGAGCTGCCCCGAGGGGTTTGTGCCGCCCCGGGTCCCTGGAGGAGTCGCTCGGCGAGACAGGCGAGGTGGGAATGAAAGAAGAGACTAAAATGGAGAGAAGAGACTAAAATGCAATCAAAGAGCCGCACCAAGGGCATCTCCCCCACTCGCGTCTGAAGCAGCTGCACTGAAGCACAGGCAGGGGATGAACACAATAAAATAGAAAATAGAGTAAAATAGAATAAAAAAGCTACACCGGGGGGTCCCTGGTGCCCGGTGTCACTAAAGAGCCGCTCTGTGGGATGGGCACTGCCGGGTGTGGGCAGAAGGGCAGCGCCGAGGCGGGTGCAAGGTGTGAATAGAATTGAACATAGAGAATAGAATAAAATACAAGAAAATAACCGCACCGAGGGTTCCGCACCGCCCGTGTCACGGAAGAACTGCACCGAGAGTGGCGAGAAGCAGCGGCAGTAGAGAACAGAATAAAAAATAACAGAAACCGCACTGGCAGTGGCCGCTCCCCGACACTAAAAGAGCAGAACCGAGGGCTGGTCGGGGCAGCACCGAGGGGTCTGTTGTCTCCTCCGAGGCGTGGCGACCTGGTTTGGGAACAGCACGGCAACCACCTCAGGTCACTCAGGCCAAGAGCTCACAGACACCAATATGGTGGATGGCAAATGGTGTTTATTCATGAGTTACATGGCAATATATAACCTGTGTTTGTGTCATCACTTCCTTCTGCTTATGGAACTGGCCTAACTATTGGCTAACATTCTGTAACAGACAGCAACACTTATGGGGGAAGGGTAGCCCTATCTTACCGTACAGCGTGATATCTTCTGTTCGCTCGTCCCTGTCTACCGCATTTCCCCTCTCCCCTATCATTAACTGTATACGCAAACATATAAAAAGCTCAGGCATAACGCTTTTAAACTGTGAAACAAATAACTGTTGGGAGCTCTTGTTTAAAGCAGTTGCTGATGCTCCACTAACATAATGTTGACTCTCTCTAAACGGCTTCTGACAAATGACACAAGACTATTCAGAATACATGGGCCAAAAATTAATACCAAGAGCCACACAATTGGCCCGATCAGGGTAGACACCAGGGTGGTCAGCCACGGGGACTGGTTAAAAAGCGGTTGAAACCATCCTTGTTGGGCCTCTCTGTCTTTTCTTCTTTGGGCCAGTCTTTCCCTCAGTTCACCCATCAAGTCTCTAACCACTCCGGTGTGGTCCGCATAGAAGCAGCACTCTTCCCTTAGGGCGGCACGGAGGCCCCCTTGCTGCATGAGTAAGAGATCCAGTCCTGGTCTATTTTGTAAGAAACCTCTGAGAGTGAGGACAATGATTTTTCTAAAAAGGAGTAGACCTTTCGATTTTTTGCAAGTCCTCATCAATTGTCATTTGCAACTGTGATAGTCCTCGTTGTTGGGTCGCAAGAGCAGAGACACCTGTGGCGGTGCCTGTTGCTCCGAGGCTGAGCAGCACAGCTATGGTCACTCCTGTTAGTAGTTCTCTTTTTTGAAGTTGGTCGAGTTTTTCCACATGGAGGCTTAGCTCCTCTTCGGAATGGTATAGGACCCTAGGAATAATCACAACTTGGACACAAAAGTCGTTAGCAGTACTAAAGTCAGAAACGAGCAAGCAGGGGGTGACTCCAGTGCGGTGACAAACCCATATTCCGGGTCTTGTCGGAATGGCCCATTTGTGGCTCTTATCGACCGTGGCAACGGCCGCACAAATACTTTTACTTTGTTCTGTTATGGCTGTGTTACCGACGCATGTACCCAGGCCAGTGACATGGGTAAGAGTAATACCTGTTTGGGAGGTGTTCCATTTGCATTCAACTGAGTTGGGATCATTCGAGTAAACCAAGGAGGCATTGACGGCAATGCCCTCATAAAATGGAGGTTTAGTGTCATAACACAACCAGCAGGAGTTAGTGAGGTTTGGGTTAGACTGGTTTAATGATTTAAAAGCGGCATCTAGCATGCGATAAAATGATGCATAAGGGGTTGTTTCGTGTTTCAAACGGGTCGGCAGAGAGCTAAACAAGGTGGGGGTGAGGGTAGAACTGGGTTTTTGTTTTAATGTTTTTCTCATTAGGGCACGGTTGGGTCCTACCAGGTTGGGCTCTTGAGACAGAGATCGGACTATCTGTATTACAAACCCAGGGTCTTGGCCCCATTTATGAATGAACACCGACCACATTTTTCCTACGGCCCAGCTTATATCGTCTGGCCGTAAAACTGTTATCTTTAGCTGAGAGCAAGTGCCTCTTTCATATTTCATTCCATCCATTGCAAATTTGGGATGTCGGCATCCATCTGGGGCCCACGTTACTTTCAAATACTCGTCATCTCTGACCGGCTTCTGTCTATCAGATGTCACAATGGTTTCGCACCCCCAGTATCCACAGAACCAATATCCTGGGTAATTACAATAACTCTTCCCAGGATTTGAGCTAGGGCACCAATATGTCCCCCACACTGGCGTGCCTCCGGGCTTCAAGGGCTGCGCATGTGGGTAGAGAATGTCTGCGAGCCCTACATAAAAACCAGGGGCACCAGTCACGGTACTATCTCTAATTACTCCACCCGTTGTCGGATTTCGGAGAAGCCATCAGAAAGGTCGGTAAGGGCGTGGCTCTGGTTCGGCCTGTGTTATGGCAACTAGCCCTAGAAGCAGGATGACACAAAGACATCGATACTGCCTGATTTTTACCGACATGGAGGCCTCTGATGTCTTCAAGGTGTCTATTGGCCTGTCATCCTCTTCCCTGGCTGGGGCATACGGGTTACGAAGATGTCCACAAATCCAGTCCTGTGGAGAGAAACTCACAGTTTTCATTAGTTTTATCCCTCAGCTCTGGTTTAATGGACTTAAGCGGACACCATTTAATTTTGCCTTCTTTCTCAACAGCAGCATAGCCTCGCCCTGTTAAGACCAACTCCCACCCCTGTTCCCACTCTCCCAGCTCATTTCTGATTGTGACTGGTGGGCCTTCCTCTAGTGACTGAACAGCCCAATGTTTTTGGGCTGGATTTTTTGTCTCATCTCCCCTGGGAAACTGATTCAGCACTAGCATCGCCGTGGCTAGCAAACATGCCTGGTCTCCTGGAGGGACGACATTTGCAAAGCCTTCTGCCTTAGCTAACATTTCTATTTTAGCTGTCGGAGTCTGATTAGCTCGCTCTACTATGGCCTGTCCTGTGCTGTTGTGCGGGATACCATGTACTAATGTAATGTTCCACTTGGAGGCGAATGTCTGGATTGATTTGGAGACAAAGTTTGGGCCATTATCTGTTATAATCTGAGTTGGAATACCCAGCCACACCATGGCGGTCAGTCAGTGCTGGATGGTCGCTTTGGAGTTGGTTTTTGGGTGTTTCGTGGCCACAATCATTCCTCTGTGTGTGTCTACACAGAGGCTCTGGACTTAAGCAGCTGGCAGAGCGTGAAATCTGTCTGCCATATTTCAGAAGCTTTAAGGCCTCTGTGGTTAATTCCACTGGACCACAGTGTTGCCTTCTGACAGTGAGGGCAAGTAGCTATGATGTGTCTTGCATCGATGACGGAAACCCCGCACTTTCTTGCTAACGCTTTAGCTCCAGTGTGGAGTGTTTCGTGCAGCTGATGGGCGTCTCTGAGTGTCCACAGTCCTTTTGCCGTGGCATCAGCTTTATCATTGCCAGTCTGAAAAAATCCCTTAATTGGGTTATGGCTGTTGACATGAATGACCAACACGGTGCCTTCTCTGGAGAGGAGTGCTTCCTCTATCATTACAGCAGTCGTGGACGCCGCTACTCCAGGCCTTGCCATGGCTAAGCAGAGCTTGGCCACAAACATTGAGTCGGTCACAATATTAAGATGTTCCTTCGTGAACAGTCCGCAGGCTAGCACTAAGGCTGATGCTTCCAACTGTTAAACTGAGAGTGTGTGATCTGTCATCTTGACACAGCGCCATTGTTCTTCCGACTGCCATAACGCTGCCACAGTCAAGGTTGTTGAGGATGTGTCTGTGAAAAACTGTTGGTCCCGGAAGGGGTCGGTCCATGACTTTTGGCGGGAGTTCAATGTCTACAATTGCTAACAGCTCAGTCCATGGGGGCTTGGTGGCATATTGGATCTCTCCAGCAAACCCAACGAGGGCTAGGGCCAGATGTTCTGACATGGCTACCGACAGAATGGGAAGCTGTTTGTGGAAAGGTAAGTATATCTTTGCAGGTTCAATTCCCAAGTGGTTCAGGGTGAGCTTCCTATCTTTCATAATAAGGTTGCTGAGGCATTCAACTCCTAGGGAAAACACGCGTGAAGGTTTCCCCATGATACCCACTGTATGGGTTTGGCCTTGTCGGGAGGCCCCTGGGCTAGTGCTTCTACCCCCCCTCCTTCTGTGAAATGTACATACAAATCAAGTGGTATGTCTGGATTCCATCTGGCAAGTGTGCTTGAGGATATCTGCTGTTCAAAGAAGTCGAGTGAGTTTGATGCTTCCGGAGTTAAGGCTTTCTGTTCCCACGGGTGCTTTCCTTTTAGAAGGTCATACAGGGGAGACATGACTTCTGGTGGAATCAGAACGATGTTTCGGATCCACTGTAAAGATCCTGCTAACTGCTGCATGTCATGGAGTGTTTTGATGCTCCGGCGAATTTTAACTTGTGGAGGGATCACATAGGAGTTTGTAATCTGCACTCCTAAAAAGGTTACACAGGGTCCTCTCTCTATCTTTGCACTTGCGATCTCAAAGCCACTTGCTTTTAGTGTTTGTGAGACTGTTAACACTAATCGGTCTACCTGACCTGCGGATGGCGTGGCGATCAGAATGTCATCCACATACTGGACAATGGTTGTGGTTGGGTCGGTGTGCCAAATCGGTGCCAGTGCTCAGTCTACTGTAATTTGACAAATGGTGGGAGAGTTAACCATGCCTTGGGGCAGCACTTTCCACTGGAAGCACAAGTTCGGGCGCTGACCATTTGGGAACACAACAGAAAAAGCAAATTGCTCTTTGTCTTCCTCATGTAGGGGTATCGAAAGAAACAGTCTTTAATGTCAAGCACTGCACAAGGTTGTCCTTCTGGTATCATAGAATTCACAGGCAGCAGTGTCTGAACGGAACCCATTGCCTGAATTTTTTTATTCACTTCACGCAAATCATGAAGGAGGCAAAAACCTTCGCTGCTTTGTTTGGGTATCATGAAAACCGGGGTATTCCACGGGCTGGTGGAGGGCT
The DNA here is from genome assembly GCF_965231275.1 of Zosterops lateralis. Classification (NCBI taxonomy): domain Eukaryota; kingdom Metazoa; phylum Chordata; class Aves; order Passeriformes; family Zosteropidae; genus Zosterops; species Zosterops lateralis. Next base: position 10,551 of record NW_028154392.1, read on the forward strand.
CTGTGTGGCCTTGTTGTAACTCATGGTCAAGTAATTCAAGAAGGGAGGTCATTCGAGGCTCTGACAGGGGCCACTGCTCAACCCACACCGGGTCAGATGATTTCCATGTTAATTTGATTGGTGGGGGTGGGTGTGCAGCAGTGGCCCTCAGCATAAATTTGTCCCTCTGACTTTTAGTTGGGCTAGGGCGTCCCTCCCTAACAGGGGTGGGACTCCTGACATGACATAAGGAAAAAGCATGACAGTTTTCTCAGGCCCTTTCTCCGTATGGAGCGTTATCACTATTAGTAGGGTGCTTTTTCAGGCTCGGGACAATCCTCCTACTCCGCCTACCTTGGGGGCTTCTTCCAGGTTCCAGAGCGGAGGCCAATTTGTCTCTGGGATAGCTGTGACATCTGCTCTGGTGTCAGTCAAAAAGGGGACGCTGATGGCGATGTCATTCATGCAAGGGGAATTGCAAGGTGGCACTGAGGAGTCTCAGAGGCAGCAAATCCCACACACTATAGGAGGATTGTTACATTCTACTGCCAGGGCCACCCAGGGGTCTCGCTCCCGGGGAGGAACTCTTGCTGTTTCGAGGATGTAGTCGAATCTAGCTGGGCTGTCGGGTGGGCCACGAAGTTGGTTGCCTCCTGGGGGGGTAATGGGTTCGGGAGCTCCCCACCCCATCTGGGGTTGGTGTAACTGGGCTGCCTCACATCCCAGGTGGGAGGGAGCTGTGTGCGGCCCGACTGCCCCCTCCCCCTCCCGTTTCCCTGCGTCTTGGTTCTGCATTCCCTGGCAGGCTGTCCATTTTTCCCACAACCCCAACATGGCCCGCAAGGCTGAGGAGTCGACTGCCGCCTGGAGTTGGTCCACAAATTGGGTAAAACTCTCACTCTCACTTTGTTTTATTGTGGACCATGGCGCCAGCTTGGCTATCACTCTACAAGCCATGCAGATGGCCTCTCTGGCTGCGCGGGTGGTTGCTGCAACCTCGCCTCCCTTTAAATTCTGAGCCTGTGCTTGGGGGGTGATCATTGTCAGGTCTGTGCCCATCAATCGTTGTAATCTAGAGCCTTGCAATGGGTGATCTGCTCCGGCTACCTGGGCCAGCTGCTTTGCGCAGTTATCTTCCCACTCTTGTTTAAAAACAATCATTACCGCTCCATCAAAAATCAATCTGCATGTTTGTTTTATGTCAAACGGGAGCATATCATCATTTCCAAAGACACTGTCTATGAGAGTAGAGACCATGGCAGAACTAATGTCTTTGTCTGCAATTGCTTTGACAATTGCCTGTACATCTTTAGGGTTTACAGGGGAGTAGGTCCTTTGCCCTCCATCTGTCACTTGGACTGGGAATGCCAGAGTGGTCGGCACAGGCAATTTTTATCTTCTTCCAGTTTGTAAGAAGGACTTCTCTTTTTTTTTCCCTTTTGACTAAACCAGGGGAGATTGGATTTTTGATTTTGTCTGTGCTTGCTCCCTCACTTTCTGAGTCTGAATTGGTGGTAGACCAGCAGTCTAGTGAACCACTCCGGCTTGTATCTGAGTCAGAGGCGGAAGTCGACTGACTGGATGGTTCCAGGCTCTGGTACCTTTTTGTTGGACTCCGCCCCCTCTCGCCCCTCCTATGGGCGGGCTTTTCTCTCCCCCTGGGCTCACCCCGCCTTCTGCTCATAGAGACTCTTGCCTTAAAAGGGCATGTCTTGCAGCAAGCGCCCTGATTGGGCCTCTGTCCTTTACTCACATCCCCTACCCCTCTGAGGTCAATTCTGCTGTTCCCCTTCTCCCAATTTCCTTCCCCTTTCCACTCGCGCGCGCTCACAGTTTCCGAGGGCCCCCCGTTGTGACCGCTAGTGATGTCTGTGCTCCGCCCTTCATTTTGCCGCTCGGCACCATTTTGTGGGGCATAAGGTCGGGGTCTGTCCCAAGTTCCTTTGGGCTCTAATTTACCGATAGCTTGTTTAAGCTCATCAATGGGCCCATCCCGCAATATTATTTGTTGTTCTATGGGCAGGTCACAGACAGGGGAACATTCAGGGATGGGACTGAGTGAACAAGAGGGCGATGAGGGGCGCTCCCTCTCTTGTTAGTCACTAGACTCGACAGGATCACCACCAATCATGGTTTGTGTAGTTGCCCCAGCTCCCAGCCTCGGTGTGGCAAACAAACATTTTTGAGCAGCTTTCCATGTTTGTTGCTCTTGTAGAGCTTTTTGCAAAGCCTGCACAACTCTCCCCCACGATTTAAGGTTCTTAGCACTACCCGAGAACATCGTATCCTCAGCTAAAGCGTTGGTGCATTTTTCCCACACTTCTGGGTGGAGTATATCCACCGGTCGGTCAATAACACCAGTTTGCAAAAGCCTAGTAACGGCAGAAATAAAATCTTTAGGCTTACAATCAATAGCCCATTGCTTATGTAACTGCAATACAACCTTCGCAAGGGTTTCCATCCTCCTCGCTGGTCTGGGAGCGTTCTCCCTTGCTGGGCTGGTCCAGGCACTCTGGCCCCCATTCACCCGTCCAGTCAAACTTCCCGGGTTTCGGCACCACTTGTTGCCTCCTCTGAGGTGTGGCGGCCTGGTTCAGGAACGGCACGGCAACCACCCCAGGTTACTCGGGCCAGGAGCTCACAGACACCAATGTGGTGGATGGCAAATGGCGTTTATTCTCAAGTTGCATAGCGATATATAACCTGCATTCATGTCGTCACTTCCTCTTGGTTATGTAACTGGCCTAACTGTTGGCTAACTTGACATAACAGACAGCAACACTTACGGGGGAAGGGTGGCCCTATCTTACCATACAGTGCGATATCTTCCGTCTGCTCGTCCCTGTCTACCACACTGGAGAGGCTGTCCTCTTCGTCACCAGGAGCGCACCCGAAGGCTGCTACAACTGGAGGCACGTGGCGTGCCGAAAGTTTTTCAGGTCCATGGGAAATCCACCAGGGTAGAAAACTACTCCACAGGGAACTCAAGGAATGCACACCACACTGCTGTGACTTTGGTCTGCTCTCTGGCTGCCCCACGTTGGGCACCACTCTGTCGCAGTGCCTGCCTGTGTCGCTCGCCTCGGCCAGCCCTGGCACCACAGCAACACGGGGGCTTCTTCAGAATCACAGCTATGGTGCAAGTGAATGAAGAGATGGGACTCTCCTGAGGATGAAGCAACTGGGCTTTATTGAAGCGGTCCTTCACCCAGGGCCGTGCCTCAGAAGAGACCCCAAACACCTGGGTGCAGCAGCTTAAAAGGGTAGGCGTAGCTCAGGGCGGGGCAGAATATGGGACCAATAGGGAACAGGTAGGAAGTGGCTCAGGGTGTAACAGACACATACAACAACAAATCATATAGAACTGGGAGGGGAACTCCTGGATCCTGTCCAATCACACACCACGTAACTGCACAAATGAAAGGCAAACCGCAAAAAAACGCAGGTCATGCTTAAAACTGGCCAGGCCACCAACATCAGAACCGGGGTGCCGCGCAGAAAATAAAGCCGTTAGCAAAACCTGACAGAACAAGCTACCACTGCATAAACAAAAAGGGAAAAGCACCAACAAAATGAACACAGATCCCCACTGGAGCACAATCTTCCCAGGGAGAGGCAAAACAAGCTACCCCCCCGCAGGGACCACGCAACCTTCACCGAGGAGAACTTCCCTGGTGCCGGAAAGCTGCTCTCCTCTTCTGCCAGGAGTGCACACTACTAGAGGGCTGCTTCTACTGGCAGCATGTGAAGTGCCGAAGGCTCCGGAATGTGCTGGAGCGACAGTCTCTCAAAAAGCCTGGAGCATGGGGTCCATTGATTCGCGGGCCAACCGTGTCAGCCCCCACGCTGCTTCGGTGACAGGCAGTGTGGCAGCCGCACGTTGGGCACAAATCTGCGGTGGTGCGTGTCCTCCAACGCTCGGCCAGCCCCGACACGCCCCCACAGGATCTATAGTCAGTGGGATCTTGGCTGCCCACCAGCCCTGCCGCAATGGTAGAGGAAGAAAGACGGGACCCTCAAAGGCTTAACTAGAACTTAGGTTTATTGGGCAGGAGGGAGGGAGCCCTCACCCGAAGACTAGTGCCTCAGAGAGACCCTGAATCTCAAGGGGGAGAGGGTTTTATACAGTGGGTGGAACTCAGGGTGGGTAGACATACAACCAATGGGGTATAACTGGGGAGTGTCTGCTGACATAACATGCATTGGCATCAATCAATGAACAGGAGGTAGGAGGGGAAAGCTTGCAACCCAGCCGGTCCCCAGAGATCTCCCATTGAAGCTTCTGGACCTGGGGGACAGGTCCTGGAGTGACTGACAGGGCAGGAGGGTTTCCTAACATGTGCTGGACAGGTACCCAAGGAGGGAAAGGCAAACCAATGAGGGGCTGTATCTGGGGAAGGCTGGGGGAGAAGCTTACAACTTGTAACAAAAGGGGAACTAAAACTAGAACTGCACTGAACCGGGGTACAAAGAACAAGTGTCTTACAATAAAACTCATTATGACAGTCACACCACCACAGGGTCTCGGCCGCCCGGTGTCACTGAAGGAGCCACAGCGAGGGACGGGCGGGGCGCGGCCCCATCGAACCCCTCCAGCTCCGTGACGAGCGGTGACCCCGCGGGACCGCGCCGGGGCCGGGCGGAGGCGGCAGCCGGAGCTGGGGAAGCGGCTTTGAGCGAGGAGACGAGCGGGGTGTTCCCAACCAGCTCCACTCAGCCCTCGGGCACCGGGCTGGGGCCGCTGCGAACTTTTCAACCCTGGCCGCGGGTCCCACTGCCGCCTCCTCAGGCCCAGGAGCCCTGAAACCCCGGGAAATCAATCCCAGGCACTAAAAACCCTTCTCATGCACAGTAAGGGCCATGGAGGGTCCTTATGAACTCCCATCCCCTCAGTCCCCCCCGGGCACCGCGGGGCATTAGCGCAGCTCCCGCGGCTGTCCCGGCACCGGCTGCTGCCACAGGGCACGGGCTTGTCGCACTTGGGTATTAAACAAATTTGGGGAGGAGGAGGACAGCCTTAGAACCCAGGGCTTTGCCCTTGGGAACTTGGAGCTGCACGAGGGGGATAAAGGATTCCCTGCACACACCGATGGCCCCGGCAGCAGCTCTGCCCCGCCAAGAACGGGGCTGTGTTTGGGAGAGGTGGGATGGCTGGGATGGGCTCTGCAATGAGACAGCCACATGTTGGCATGAAGAGCTTGGGGCGATGGGGTTACTGAGGAGCTTTTGGGGCACCTTCCAGTCCTGAGAGATGAGTTACTGGCAGGGGGGAGACACCTGGCTCTGACATTGGAGTGGGGCCTGTATTAGGGAAGGATGTATGTTGGGGTTCAGATTTCTTTCTTTTTTACTTACAGAATTCTTTCCCATGAGTTGCTAGAAGACTAATTACTGGGTACTTACGAGTACTTGAACTAACTTCTGGGTACAGAACAGAGGGGCCAAAGGAGAGCAGTTGTAGCACCTGGCTACACTTTTTTTGTGTGTCTGGCAGTTTCTCTTGAGGGAGAAGATTCTGCGAGTTTTGGTGGCAGGAGAAGGACAGGGGCTGGGGGCAGCTACATCGTCCCTTGCTCTCGGCTTTCAGAGAGAGGACGGCCAGGCTGCTGCTTGCTGCGGGAGGAGTTCACTGTAACCAACAAGTCTGGTCCTGGGAAATCTACCACCATCTGCTTGTGTGCCCAGGAATTCTGAGCTCACCTCCTCCTGTCCTGCTGGAGCTGGGCCAGCCCTGCCCCTCCATTGCTGCTTCTTCAGCGCTGCTTTGAGGCTTTTCTGTACATTGTGGGCTCGCACCCCCTGCCTGATGAGACCTTCTGCATCTTCAGCCACAGCTCTGGAGTTCATGATCCATCCCTTCCATTCCTTCAGCCACAGCTCCGCAGTTCCTGATCCATCTCTTCCATCCCTTCAGCCACAGCTCCGCAGTTTCTGATCCATCCCTTCCATCCCTTCAGCCACAGCTCCGCAGTTTCTGATCCATCCCTTCCATCCCTTCCCGGCTCGGACAAAGCCGCCATTCCCGCGCGCTCCCCGAGCCCGCCCCACAGCGCCCCCTGCAGCCGCGGGGGGATCATCGCACCTGCCCCGCCCACCGGGAGCCACCAGCGCCCCTGCTGGCCGTGCCCGGAACTGCACCAAAGGGGAAAGTGCCGCGCTCAGGGAAGCTGTTCCTGGGTTCTGCTTCTGTTTATTGTTAATGCTGTGCTTGGTGTTGTTTGTTTGCCTGGTTATACACACCAGTAGAGAACTGTCATTCCTATCCACTTACCTCTGCCCAAGAGCACCTTTATTTCAAAATTATTACTTCTGAATAAATTTGAATTAAATTATAATTCGGAGGAAAAGGGTTTGACTTTTCAATTCCAAGGTAGGCTCTGGCTTTCCCTGGCAAACACCTGTCTTTCAAACTAAGACACCACCATTCTCTGAGTTAGTTATAATATAAAAGTTAGTTCAAATAGTTATAATATAAAAGCATTTCAGCATTGTGCAGTCTCTATTTTAATATTTTGCTAAGGCCTATGACATAAAATTGATTTATTCCAATGCCATTTCTGTAGACTATACAGTGAACACATAAACTGATAGGTTATGTTTCATCAAAAAGCAGCTGAAAGGAATTATAAATTGTATTGTATCAAAATCATTGTGATCAATAACAATATGCAAAAGTCTATACATGAATGCAAAAGCCAGTATTTTGTCACTTACGTTGTCATTTCTATTGTAATTTATGTTGTCATTTCTATTGTCATTTATAACCCGGGTTGGCTTCCTCTCCTGCAAGGCACTGAAGGGGGCTCATTCACCCCCTGCCCCCACGCCTCTGAGTGTCCCCAAGTGTCTCTAAGCATCTTTGAGTGCCCCCAAGTGTCCCCATTGACGTCATCCTAAGAATTCTCATCAGGATTTGGGGTAGTTTCAGTCAAAATTCCCAGAAAATTCCCCAAATTTGTTTCAAACACCACGTGGGGAGGGGACAAGTGCCACCAGCCATGTCCCCGATGGCGTCACCACCCTGATGACGGGACGTCGCTGTGCCCGCAGCAGCCTCGGGATGTCCTCGATGGCTCTTTGGCACCGCTCGGCCACCGGGGCCATCGTGTGTCGGGTTTTTGGGGTGTCCTTACTGAAGACAAGGGCGATGGGCAGTTGTAAAAGCAAAGTCCTTTATTGCACGGCTAAATCAGCCTCATGGAGGCAGAGGTTGTCACAGCTCGAGCCAGTAAAGTCCCCATGGACCCAGCAGGAGCACCGGCATCTTATCAGCAGCAGTGTGCAGGAAGCATTCTAACAGAAAGTTTCATGAAGAACATCAAGTTTCATAACACAAAGTACATAAAGTTTCTGATACAGTCTACCACTTGGCCAGCATTTAATGAGCCCCCTGAAGATGTATCAAGCCTGAGCGTTGGCCTGAAACCTCCCAGAATGGCTTCATAATATTTGCAAGAGGGCTCTTGCATTGGGAATATCTGGGCTTTAAAATATTGGAAAACAGGAAACTGACTCATTAGCAAGAGCTGTGGGGTGGGTGGGAGCAGCAGGATGAGCTCTGCTGGCAGCTCTTGGCTTTCCTGGGAAGAGGAAGGGGCTGGATCCAGCTCCATGGATTGCTCAGGCAGTGATTCCTGCTGGGACGAGAGAGGGTCACAGTGTCATCCTGTCCCTGTCCCCATCCCACAGGATGGACTTGGCTGGAGCCCATGGAGAGCGGGAGCTGCTCCGAAATCCTACCTGAACCCGCCCCAATCCTCCCTCAATCCTGCTCCATCCATCCCAACTGATTGCACCCCATCCATCCTGTCCCAATCCCTCTGTGGAATCCCAACCTGATCCCACTCAATCTATCCCAACTAATCCCACACTGGAATCCTGCCTTCATCCAGAATCCCACCTGATTCCACCCCGTCCCTCCTGCCCCAGTCCTGCTCCATTCCATCCCACCTGATTCTTGTCTAGAATCCAGCCCTGATCCTGCTACATCCATCCCACACCAATCCTGCCCCATCCATCCCACCAGATCCCGCTCCAGACTCCAGCCCTGATCCCACTCTCCAATTCCATCTGATCCTGCTCTGGATCCCTGCTCTGATCCACAATCCCTCCCTGATCCCAGTCTGTCCATCCTGCCCTGATCCCCCTCTGCAATCCCACCCTGATCCCACTCCACACCTGCAGTTGAGCCATTGGTTCCCACATCTCTTCCTGCAGAAAGAGAAGATCCATGAGATTCCAGCACAGATCACACACCAGGATTAACCTCAGGATCCATCCTGGGATCTGCACAGAGGGGATCCAGAGCTGGATCCACCACTGGGACTCACCGGCTGCCATGTTGTATCCATCCCTGTCCCTCCTCCCTGTGGAAAAACAGTGGGATCAGCCTCAGTGGCACAGGATTCCTGAACGGTGCCGGGTGGATCCGTGCCCCTTCCCGACCCCCATCCCGTGTGTTACCGGGTTGGAGCTTCCAGACAATGAATCCAATGAGGACAGTGAGGATGAGGATGGCAGCGATGACGGACACAGCGACCACCACGGTGAGATTCCCGCCAGATGTCGGCTCTGGGAAATGCGGGATGGTGAGGAGGGGAAGGGGAACCCCCGTTTGGGAATTCCCAATAATTCCCACATTGCCAGCCTCACCCCAGGCGAAGATCCCGGGCTCCAGCATTCCGGGATGCTCCACCCGGCACCGGTACTGCTCCCGCTCCTCCGGCAGCGCCTCGATCCTGGCCCAGGTGTGGAAGGTGCCGTCGCTGTTGGGAACGATCCTGCCCCACTCCGTCTCCTGATCCCACATTTCATCCCCCTTCAGCCAGTTGACTGCGATGGTCCTGGGGTAGAATCCGTAGGCGTGGCAGGACAAGATCAGCGTCCCGTGTTCCTCTTTTCCGGACACGTGGACATCAGGGGGCTCTGGAATGGGATAACGGGGAGAGGCGTCCATGGAATTCCATGGGAATGGGATAACAGTGGGATCTGCCCATGGAATTCCCACTGGATTTGGATGGGGGTGAGATCTGCCCATGGAGTTCCATGGGAACGGGATGAGGGTGAGATCTGCCCATGGAATTCCAACAGGAATGACTGTGTTCTGCAATCCTTCATTCCCAAATTCAAATTCCCACCCACCTTTGCGCTCCAGCTCCTTCTGCCCATATCTGACATATTTCTGGAGCCATTCTGGGCAGACGTGCTTCACGTTATTTGTCCACCTCTCAGCCACGGTCCCGTCCTGTTCCCAGCGCCTCCTGGTGATCTCAGCAGCGCCGTCGGCCGCCACAAATCTCCCGGATCCCAGATCAAGGGAGATGAAATCCCACCCATCGTAGCCATGCTGGAAGGCTCCACGGACACTCCCGTCGGACAGGAGTTCACAGCCATAAAGCCACTGTATGGTGTGGAGACCTGGGGGGATTGTACCCACAGAGACCCATGGAATTGTGTCCCAGCCCCACAGAGCCCCATTCCAGCCCTATGGAGGTCCAGAGTCTAATGGAGACCCACAGAGCCTTATCCCAGCCCCTTGGACCCCCATGGATGCATATCCCAACCCCATGGGATGGAACCCCAGGGATCCCAACCTGGCCCCACACATCCCAGCCCATGAATCCATGTCCCAAACCCATGGACCACAAGAAATCCCATACCATACTAATGGATCCCCATCTCAGCCCCTTGGAGCCCTGTGAATCCACACCCAAGACCTACAGATCCCATTCCAGCCCCATGGATCCAATCCCAGCCTCAGAGATCCCAGCCCAACCCTACACTTCCCAGCCCAGGCCCCACAGATCCCCCCATTCACCCTTGCTCTGGTTGTACCGGTCCTGCAGTATCTCCAGTTTCCTGGCATTCTTGTGCTGCCACCTCTCAGCTTTCTTGGTCTGCCCATCCCAATATCCCGGCTCAGCTCCGTCCTTCATCCACTGTGTCAGTGGCTCCGCCCGGCCCCGCTCGCTGTTGTAGCGTTCAAAGGGGATCCCATCCACAAACCCCACGATCATGAACTGGGGAATCTCCGGGCTGGGCTCTGACACTGCCACAGCCAGGTAATGCAGAGAGTGGAGAACTGGGGGGACACGGAGATTTGGGGGGTTGAGAGGTCATGGATTGTTGGGAAAGATGGGACAGGAAGGACTTATGGATATGATTGTCTGGCAAGAAATACTGCAGATGAAAAACCTGTGAGTGCAATAGAAATGAAAGCCAGCTTTGACATGTAGGCATGGGAGGCAGGAAAACGGTGATTAGCTGGAGATGGGTTGAAGGGCAGAAACAAAAGGACTCAGGAATGAAGCCCTTCCACCTGCCAAGGCATCAGGGAGAAAACAGATAAGAAAAATAGTCATTAGAGTTTAGAATATAAAATGACGTGGTAATGTAGTAGTTCTCATAGGCTGCATGCAAAGTTTGTAGGTTTTGTATCTTGCGCCGGTTGGTCACTGTGAATTAGAATATTCAACACAAAAATAGAGATAATGGATTGTAACAAGGTCCTCTCTCTCTTGCTTCTGCTTTTCCCCCCACGCTGTCTTGCCCTCTCTTGCTCTTGCTTTTCCCCCACGCTTTTTCCGCCCTCTTTTCCCCTACTCTCTTGCTTGCTCTCTTCCCCCACTCTTCCCCCACTTCTACCCCTGAGCTCTCTTCTACCCTCTCTCTCCCCTCTCTCTCTCGGGGCTTCCCTCCAGCCCAGGCTGGTGGCTGAAGGCAAAGCCCTCTTTACCCACCACCCTTGTAATAAAGCCACGTGTTTCTAGAATATCTCAGCTCGGCAGAGTTCCTTGTCCCTGCCGTCCATGGATGCTACTACAATGGATCAATGAAAGGGGAAATGGGGAGAGCTGGGAAGGGGTTTGGGGATCCCAGGGCCAAGGAAAGGGTTTGCAGGGCTGGGAGAGGTGGGATGGACAGGAAAGGGCGTGTAGGGGGGTCCCGGTGTCCAGGAATGGGGGCTCAGGGGTTCCAGGGTTATGGAAGGAGAAGGGGGAGGTGCAGGTGCAGAAATTCTTCCGTGGACGGCAGGGACAAGGAACTTTGCAGACCTGAGATGTTCTAGAAACACGTGGCTTTATTATTACAAGGGTCGTGGGTAAAGCGGGCTCTGCTTCCAGCCACCAGCCTGGGCTGGAGCAAAGCCCTAAAGAGAGAATGGGGAGAGAGAGATAGAAGAGAGCTAAGGGGTAAAAACGGGGCAGGAGCAGGGGAAAAATGTGGGGAGAAAGCAGGAGAAAGGGTGGTGAGAGAGAGGAGAGGGGATTGGCCGAGAGGGTAAGAGAGCTAAGAGAAGAGAAGTAAGGGAAGAGGGGTGAGAGGGCCAGAGAAGAGGGTAGGAGAGCCAGGAGAAGAGAGTGATCCTCTTGTTACAATCCATTATCTCTCTTTTTGTGTTGAATATTCTAATTTACAGTGACCAACTGGCGTGAGATACAAAACCTACAAACTTTGCATGCAGCCTATAAGAAATACTACATTACCATGTCATTTTATATTCTAAACTCTATAGACTTCTTTCTTATGCACTTGTTCCCTTGTTTTCCTGTCTTCAGCTCATCACTGTCTTCCTGCCCGTCATGCTCACATCTCGAAACTGGCTTTCATTCCTATTTCACTCAGGTTTTACATCTACAGTATTTCTTACCATGCAGTCATATTCATAAGTCCTTCCTGTCCCATCTTTCCCAACATGCAGGGACTGGGAGAGGTGGCATGGGGGTTCCAAGGGATCCCCAGTCCCAGGAAAGGGGGTCCAGGAGTCCCCAGTGCCAAGAAAAGAGGAGTCAAAAGGTGGGAACAACCGAGAATAGGAGGGTCGGGGGTCCATGATGCAGAGGAAAGGGGGGACTGAGAGCTGAGAAAAGCAGGAATAGGGGTCCAGGGGGATCTCAGACTAAAGGAAAAGGAGCGTCTAGGGATTTGGGCAGCCAGGAAGGATGGGAAACGAGGTGCAGAGAAGGACTGGTGCAGGAAAAGGGGGGACAGGGGGATCCCAGTGCCCAGGGATGGAAATTCAGGGGGGTCCCAGGGCCCAGAATCCCCCCAGGGATCCTGCACAACCCCCCAGGGACCCTCCAGGCCCCCTGGGACCCCCCATGCACAGGGTGCAGAACTGGGGGGATGCAGAGATTGGGGGTCTGGGGGCGTCCAAGGGTCAGGAAGCAGAACCGGGAGAGCCGGGAAGGGTCCAAGGTTCAAGGAAGGGACTGGGAGAGGCGGGATGGGGGATCCAGGGGGTCCCTGTGCCCAGGAAAGGGGGGTCCGGGGGTCCCCGGTGTTGAGGGAAGTGGGGTCTGGGAGCTGGAAAGGCAGGAATGGGGGTCCAGGGGGTCCCTGGGTCAGGGAAAGGGGGGTCTGGGGCTGGGAGAGGCGGGCGGATCCCGGAGGCGCAGCCTGGGCAACGGGAAAGAGAAAGAGACCGAGGGAACGCGCTGGGGGAGGGGACGGGGCAAAGGGGGAATTCCAGGGAATTCATCTGGATCCCATTGGATCCCCCTGAGACCCCCCCGAGACCCCTGGGACGGCCGGGACCCTCCGGGACCCCGTTTGGGAAGCGGCGGGAGCGGAAAACGGGGGGACACGGAAAGTTGGGGGATCTGGGGGGTGCAAAGGTGAAGGAAAAGGGCGGGTCTGGGGTCTGGGAAAAGCGGGATGCCCGAAAAGGGGGTGCAGGGGGGTCCCAGGGCACTGACGGGGGTGCAGGGGGGTCCCGGTGGCCGGAAATGGAGATTTAAGAGTGTCCCAGTGCCCAAAAATGGGGCTTCAAGGGGAGTTTCCTTCCCGAAATTCGGGGTTCAAGGGGGTTCCGGTGCCCGATAAGGGGGTCCAGGGGGGTCCCGGTGCTGGGGAAGGGGATGGAGGGGGGTCACAGTACCCAAAATGGGGCTCAAGGGGTGTTCCTGTGCCCAGAATTGGAAGTTCAGAGATGTCCCGGTGCCCGGGAATTGCAGTTAAGGGTGGTCCCGGTTTCGGGGGGTCCCACTCACCTCTCGTGGCGCCCCCAGGGTCCCCCAGGAGCCCCAGGAGCCCCAAGAGCGCCCCCAGACCCAGCGCTGGAGCCATCGCCCTGCTCCGCTGCGGCCCCGCCCCAACCCAGGCCGCGCCCCCAGAGCCACCTCCCGCCCCGCCATTGGCGCCGCTATTTCACACTCGCCAATTGCGACCCGAAGTTTTACTGACGTCACCGGTTGTCGGGCAGATCCCGGTGTCGCAGGTTGGGACGCGGAAGCGAAAGAGACCGAGAGAGGGCGGGGAGGAGGGGACGGGGAATCCCAGAGAATTCGTCTGGATCCCTCTGGATCCCCGCTGGACCCCCCTGGAGCCCTCTGAGAACCTCCTGCGACCCCCTGGGACCCCCTTAAAAGCGCCGGGAGTGGAGAACTGCGGGGGACACGGAAATTTGAGAGATCTTGGGGTGCAAAGGTGAAAGAAGAAGGCGGGTCTGGGGTCCGGGAAGGGCGGGAGGCCCGGGAAGGGCTGAAGGGGATCCCGGTGCCGGATAACGGGATGCAGCGGGTCCCGGTGCCCGGGAAATGGGGCTCAGGGGGGTCCCGGCGCCCCGAAATGAACGTTCAGGGGGTCTCTGTGCCCAGGAAGGGGGTTCGCCCAGAAATGGAAGCGCGGTGGGGTCCCCGTGCCCGGGAATGGCGGGTCAGGGGGGTCCCGGGGCCGGGGGCAGTCACTGATCCCCGGGCGGGTCCCGGTGCCGCAGCTTGGGAGACGCGAAAGTGACCGGGGGGAGCGCGGGGAGGGGACAGAGGAAACCCTGGGAATTCCCCTGAACCCCCCCGGGACCTCCCAGGACCCCCCACAGGACGCGCAGGGGGTGGATGCAGAGATTGGGGGTTCTGGGGGTCCCCGGTGTTGAGGGCAGTGGGGTCTGGGAGCTGGGAAAGGCAGGAATGGGGGTCCAGGGGGTCCCTGGGTCAGGGAAGTGGGGTCTGGGGCTGGGAGAGGCGGGCGGATCCCGGAGGCGCAGTTTGGGGAAGGCAAAAGCGAGACGGGAGAAAAGGGGAATTCCAGGGAATTCATCTGGATCCCACTGGATCTCCGCTGAGACCCCCTGGGACCCCCTGGAACCCCCTTCCAGGAAGCGGCGGGAATGGAGAACTGGGGGGCGGCAGAAATTTGGGGGATCTGGGGGTCCAAAAGCCGAGGAAAAGGCGGGTCTGGGCTCTGGGAAATGCGGGATGGCCGCGGAGGGGCTGCAGGGGGGTCCCAGAGCACTGACGGGGGTGCGGGGGGGTCCCGGTCCCGGATAAGGGGGTGCAGGGGGGTCCCGGTGCTGGAGAAGGGAGGGCAGGGGAGTCCCCGTGCCCGGGAATGGGGGTTCAGGGGGAGTTTCCCTCCCGGAATTCGGGGTTCAAGGGGGTCCTGGTGCCCAGGAATGGGGGTTCAGGGGGATCTCGGTGCCCAACAAGGGGGTGCAGGGGGGTCCCGGTGCTGGGGAAGGGGATGGAGGGGGACCCCAGGACCCAAACTGGGGCTCAGGGGGTTCCCGTGCCCGGATAAGGCGGTTCAGGGGGGTCCCGGTCTCGGGCAGTCCCACTCCCGTCGCCCCCCGGCTCCCCCAGGAGCCCCAAGAGCCCCCCAGCCCCAGCGCTGGAGCCATCGCAGCCGCCCCCGATCGCGGCTCCGGCGCAGTTTGGGAGACGCCAAAGTGCCCGAGGGAGCGCGGGGGGAGGGAAAAGGGGAATTCCAGGGAACTGCCCGGGATCCCCTCCTGGAACCCCTCGGGATCCCTCAGGGATCCATCTGGGACCCTCCAGGGCCGCGCCCTGCGGGACTCCCGGGCTCCTCTCGCCCTCTCTCCTCTCCCTTTCCTTCGGGTTGTGATCAATACATATTATAGGATTGGCTTTGGGCAAATATTAAAGTGAATAACTCTATGGGTTATGTTGGAAATTCGTGCTGTATTAATAGAGTCTCTTTTTGTAGTGTGTTTGTCGTGGTTTGAAAGCAAAATGAGTGAGAGGGTCCAAGTCAGAAATACAATTTAATAACAAGAAAGGTAAAAAGGTAAAATAAAAAAAAAATAAAATAAATGCAATAATACAAAAGACCACGGACAGAGTCAGAATACAACCTGAGCAGGATGGTGGAAGCAGTCCAGGTGAAGTGCTCTTCCTGAAGCAGTGATCCTGTAGAAAGGTCTGGGAGCTCTGCTCCTCTGGGAATCCAGTGGCTCAGGGCTGCTTGTCCTGTCCCAAACCCCAGATTCTCTCCAGGTGGGAATGCTTGGCTCCTCCCCCTGGGCGGAGCATCTCCCAATGGGATGAGGAGTCGTGCAGTGGGTCCTTGATGGCCCATTAAACAGAGAGAGCTCCTGGAGGGAGTTCCCTGTGAGTCCTGGGCAAGGCATTGATGGGCCATGAGCAGAAGAGCCCAAAGGAGGAGCCTGGGAAAACACTGCCCCACTTGGTTTAACAGTTCATGGAGATCGTGATAGAATAAATACTTTGTGTACATCCTACACTGCAACCCAGGACAGTACCTAATTGGCTAAAAACAGAATAAAAATGCACAATTTTAGGAACGCATACACAAGACTCACAGAAACACCGACTTTGACCCACGTCATGGGTCACCAACATGCGGGAGCTCAGGACCTCTGGACAACCAACCAATATGATTTGGCAGAAGCTGTTTACTGTTTACATTAAATTATATTTGTACATTCTAAAATGAATGTTCACACCACCACATGTTATTTGATTGGTGCCTCCATCTTGTCCATGCCTCCAGCACACACCTTTGAGTGAATATCATTGGTTACAGTCCATGGCTTCACTGGGCCATCCGGTGGCCCTGATGTCCCCTCCCCATGTCCCTCTTGTCACAGCTGTCCCTCAGGTAGCACAGTCCAGCCCCGCCAGTGACACCGGACCCTCGGCCACCAGTGACACCCCAGGTGGGTCCTTGTCCCCTCCCTGTCACCCCCCTGGGCTGCACAGAGGGACCCTTGGGGACATGGAGCTGAGATGTCCCCAAGACCCTCTTGTGTCCCCATGTCCCTCAGGAACCTTTGGGGACACAGATCCAAGATGTCCCCAAGGCCCTCCTGTGTTCCCATGTCCCTCCCATGTTCCTCAGGGACACTGGGACCCTGTGGGGACACAGATCCAGGTGTCCCCAAGACCCTTTTCTGTCCCCAAGGGACACTGGGGACACAGATCTGGGTGCTCCCATGTCCCTCTTGTGTCCCCATGTCCCTTCTCCCTTCCTTGGGAACATGGATCCAGCTGTCCCTATATCCCTCCTGAGTCCCCAGGGGACATTGGGGACCATTGGGGACACGGATCCAGATGCCTCCAAGACCCTTTTCTGTCCCCAAGGGACACCAGAGACCACTGGGGACACAGATCTGGAGTGTCCCTGTGTGAAAAACGAGGTTCACTTTCTTGGTAAATTTTAAGAAAGTAGGTCTAATAAAAAATAAGACAATTAGGAGACAGAAAAAACAAAGTAGGGCCAGCTGGGTGACTTGGCATTCAGCCCAGTCAACACCTTGCTATTTCAGAGGCCTTCTTTAAATACCCTTTCTATTGCATCTGTCTGTTGAATTCCACAAACTAGTTTCCATATTCCAGGAACTGTTTAGCATGGCCCCTGCTTGGGTTCACCTCTTTAGAGCATGTGTGTTTCTGGGCTGTGTCTTCATTATGACCTCCAGCTTGGGCCTTAGTCCCCACCTCCCACAGGTGTTGATAGTTGGCACATCAGCAGCAGGGGCCCCATCACATGTTTGCTGGATGTTATCCCAACCAAACAGGCCGTCCAGTTACAGGCACAATTCCATATCAGCCATCCCACTACCATATTTAAGTTTTGCTAACAGCAGAAATAAAAACTATATCCTTACAGCAAAGTTGTTATACATATAGCATTCACCTTAATATTTGCAAGAAGCCAACTTTATAATATACATTTATAACATACTACATTAATACAATATAACTTTCTAACATAACACATATAGTATTTATTTCAATATTTGTGAAAAAGCCAATCATATAATATGTATTTATAACAATCCTCCCTCTTTCTTTTTATAACTCATTTGGCATGAACAATATTCCTTGTTTTCTGGTCTTCATTATTTGCTCATTTTTTTCACAGATCAATTTTGCTTTTTTAAAGGAGTCTTCTATATTGTTTTGTTTCTTTAGTACCATGATCTTTTGTGCTGTTCCAGATGTAGTCAATTTTGGGTCTGTGGGCATTGTTACTACTTGCAGGCCTTGAACTACATTTGTGATCAGCCAAATAAAATGGGATCAAACAAGGGAGAAATATCAGAACAGCAGTAGCACATAAAAGCAAAAATCTTAGCTTTCTCTGCCATTTTATTCCCAATAGTTATCCCATCAGCTGGTTTTTAGCATTGATTCCCACTTTTGAACCAGTACATGAGCTATTTTTCTGATATCATTGACCATATCCAGGATGGCACCCCATTGTCATCTATTTTCAAACAATCTGATGTATTAAATTTCCCACAAACACCCCCTTCTTCAGTTAGTAAGTAATCTAAAGCTAACCTATTTTGATATACTGCAGCCCTTGTTTGGTGTTGTTGACTTGATATTAATTCCAACGCCAGAACAGTTTTGTTTGTTATTATTTCTACAACAGCCTGGAGTCTTATGATGCGGTTCAGCACATAAATTGGGGTCTGATGTCCCCAACTCCCATCCTGTGCCCAGGTGGCTGGCCCATATGTTTCCAATATGTGTTCAGGGGGCCATTCATCATCCCCCCATTTCTGGAATCCTCCAATTACATCCCTTTTATTTCTTTTTAAGTCCTCATAAACTGTCACTCCTCATTGATCTCCCTTTGGTCCTGGTAAAAGAAAGAATCCTGGTTGTATAATTACCAAAGTGCAGCTCCCTTTCCACCTAGAGGGGAGTCTTGGGTGTGCTCTCTTTCCACATATCCAAAATAAGCCATCTGGTGCTTTCCAGTAATCATTTCCCTGTCAATTTATATTCTCCCAAAATTTAGATATTTCTGAGATCCCAAAATAAGGATTTTTTTCCTCTATCATTACATCGAAAAATTCCAACTTTGTTATTATATCTACAATTCCCCTCTTTCATTTTCTTTTGAGTCCAATACCAAGTTGGTTCCTCTGGGATTCACCATGTGAAAGTTCTATTGCTAAGTTTATAACTTTTACAGGGATTATTTCCTACTGCTTTAATGAAATTTTTCCCAGTGCTCCAGACATTCTTCCCCTATTGCTGTTGAGCTTAAAATCCACCCTCCTGGCTGGTTTTCCCCTTTTGTATTTGTCTGGTTCCACTTAAGGAGTTTTACTGGGCCTGAGCTACTGCCTTTCCATGGCCATTCCTCTGACACCAAAGCCCCTCCACAGACCCAGCAGTCGGTTATGTTGAGTTCCTCACTTATCCTTTCCCCCAATTCCACAAACAGATTTTTCCCCAGTCTCAAGGTATCTTTTTCTTTTCCTAGTTGCTGGTCCAGTTTTGTATACAAACCTTGTAGTGAAATTTGCAGAGTTAGATTGCTGTGCTGGCTTTGTCTTTCTGCTTGCCAGTTGCTCGTTTACCAAATCCTGGATTTTATTCCCAATTGTATATGTGAAACAAAATCTCTCCCCTTTTGGACATTCAGTTCCCAACCTGTTACCGCTTGTTCCCAAGTTTTCTGCAGTCCAATATTTTTCCCATTGTGCACACAATTACCAACTTGGATGGGTTATAACAGTGGCTGTTGACATGAGTGTGAGGGATAAAAAAGAAACCTCTGTGTCTTTCCATGTGCAGCTTTCGGTAACACCTGTGACATGACTTTGCTGGTGTCCTGTAAGGGAAAAGACAGAAAATGAGTGACAGGAAAAGGAATAACAGGGGTCCTGTATGGCTTATCCCCCCTCCTCCCAGGCCTGTGGGGTTGTACCCACAGCAGGAGTAGATGATCTTCTTGGTGGCCAGTACAGCGGCCACCCGGTCTTGTCCTCTATTTCCTTGTCACTTCCTTTTTGCCAATTTCCAGGCAAATCCTTTGTGACACTTTTTAACTGCAGCTTCCCACTGTTCCTCAGGTATTTCCCACTCAACAGGCACCAGTAATTCCCATCCACAGACCAAAATTACCATTTCAACCATTCTTATTTCTTACCAGGGTAGGGAATAGATTTGGCACTTGACACTTCATACAATGAGAGTGTCACTTTAGTGAATTACAGTAGCAATTTTTTTATAATTTAAACATTTACATTTAACCCAGCTAGCATATCTGTTATTGTGATGAATCAGACAGGGTATATGGTATGACCCTGATGGAGGTTTTAATTCCTCTTTTCCTTTGTGTATGTCACAGACTAAGGCCAAAATATGAGAATGCTTGACCAAAACAGTCTTGCTCCTCTTTTTGTTTGAAGTGGAAGTATTCCTCCCCAAGGAGGGTGTCAGAGGTGTCTCAGAACTTGTCCAGGCTGCACTTGAAACCACTGACAGAAGCTTGGCCTTATTTCCCAGTTAGGTTTGATTCTTTGTACCTCCCTTGGATCATTCGGGTCCTCCCAGTTCATCACCCCCCAGTCCCCATTGAAGAGTCAATTTGGTGTCCCCTGGTTTGGATGTTACAGTCCATTCCTTCGGTTCCTCCAGGGGTCCTTTGGTGCTGCTGGCTGGATCCCCCCTCGTTCCCTGCTCCGGGTCACAGCCTCAGGCTCAGCAATGCCTGGAAAGGACCTTCCCATCCTGGAGTTAAAGATTGTTCTTTCCATGTTTTCACCAGTACACACTCCCCTGGATGGATGTTGTGGATTTTAAAGTCTAAAGGTGTGGTTTGTGGGATTATCCCTTTTAACTGTAAATTTTCAAGGGTTTTTGCAATTGTGTTGACATATTTCTTAACACCCATTTCCCCGAGGTCAGAGGTGGCTGTGTCATGTTGGGTGGTCAGAAAGGGTAACCCAAACATCATCTCATGAGGTGACACTCCCAGGTCTGGCCTGGGTTGGGTCTGAACCCTCCATAAAGCCAAAGGTTGGCATTTTACCCACAACATTTGGGTTTCAATGATTAATTTAGTTAAAGTTCTCTTTAAAGTTTGGTTCATTCCCTCTACCCAGCCTGAACTCTGTGGGTGCCATGGGGTGTGTAATTCCCATTTTATCCCCAAGCCTTGAGTTATTTGCTGTAAGATTTTTGACATGAAATGTGTTCCTCTGTCCGAGTCTATCCTATTAACCATTCCATCCCTGGGAATAATTTGTTCCAAAAGGGTTTTACATCCCACATTGGCTGTGGCTCTGACAGTGGGAACAGCCTCCACCCAATGAGTCAGGTGGTCTGTTATCACTAATAAAAACTTCCATCTCTGTACTTGGGGAAGGTCAGTAAAATCTATTTGGACACTTTGAAATGGTCGGAGAGCTAACTCCCCACCTCCTAATGTTGTTTTCCTCGTTACCTTTTTATTTACCTTTTGGCAGATTATACATCTTTCAGTTACTTGTTTTGCCAATCCAAAAATCCCAATACACCCATAATTCCTTAGAAAATGATCACACAAAGCTTGGGAACCCCAATGATTTTTTTTTATGCACTTTTTGTAATATTTAACTAGTGAGCAGCTTGTTAAGTAACTGTCTCCCATCAGGAAGTTTCCATTTCCCAGATTCATCTGGCTTTCCTCCTGTTTTACTTAATTCCTTTTCTTCTGTTTCACTGAACTTTGGAGTTTCTAATTCTTCCTTATCTGAGGTCAAAAATAACACAACCCTTTGGATCCCATTTTCTGCTGCATCTTTAGCTCCTTGATCTGCCAAATTATTTCCTGTTATTTCCGAGATCATTCCCTTTTGATGTCCATTAATTTGCACTACAGCAATCTCCTCAGGCAGTTTTAATGCCTCTGAAACCTCTAAAGTGAGTCCTTCATGTATCAATAATCCCTTTCCCTTTGAATTAAGTAATTCTCTTTCTTCCCAAATTTTTCCAAAGGTGTGTGATACCCCAAAAGCATACCTTGAATCAGTATATATGGTTCCTTTCTCACTGGCTAAATATTCCAGTGAACTTTTTAGAGCTTTTAGTTTACAAGTTTGAGTGGACAAGTTTGAAGGTAATTTTCCTTTTTCCAGGGTTTGCATGTTTTTCCCATCCACCAAAGCAAACCCTGACATACTTTTTCCTTGAAAACACCTGGAAGAACCATCCATACATATTATTTCTCCTTCTAAGAGGGTTTGTTCTTTGAGATCTTCCCATATGTTGGTTTGGTATTGGATAATTTCTAAACAATTATGTGTTAGGTTACTTTTTGGTTCTCCATACAAAAATTGGGCTGGATTTAAACTTTTGTTTACTTCTAATGTCAAGCCATCACTGTCTATCAGGATTGCTTCCTATTTCAGCACCCCAGACTCTGTTACCCGTTTTTCAGCTCTCTGGTTTAACACATTTGGGCTGCATGAGGTGCACACACAATTAGTTCACCCCCAGGAGTGCTCGGGGCTCTCTTCTACCAGAACTGCAGCAGCTGCTGTGGCTTGAACACACTCTGGGCAGCCGTGGCTCCCTGGGCCCAACACCTTTGATCAATGAGCTGTTGGTCTCTTCCCTCCTCCCCACTCCTGAGCCACAACTCCATGAGCTGCTCCACTTTCCACAGTCACAAACAGATGAAAGGGTTTTTCTAATGAGGGAAAGCTCAAGGCTGGCACTGAGGCCAGTTTTGACTTCAGTTCTTCTAATTTATCATCATCTTCCTTGGCCCACTTTATATTATCTCCCTCTGTCAATTTTCCATATAAAAATGTGACTGCCTGTGTATAGCCTTCAATCCATAATCTACAATATCCCAATAATCCGAGTAGATTTCTGATTTCCTTCTTTGAAGAGGGAGGGGGGAAAGATAAAATTCCTGCAATTCTCTCGGGGTTCAGCTTTTGGCTGCACTTGCTTATTAAGTGCCCGAGATATTTCACTTCAGATTCTACAAATTGCAGTTTCCCCTTTGATACTCTGAGTCCTTTTCCCCCCAGAAAATTCCGAAGTTTTATGGCAGCCTCCCCAACTTCACCTTCAGCTTCCCCTGATAATAAGGGATCACCCACGTATTGTATAACTTGTATTCCGGGAGGAGCGGGGAAAGTTTGCCCAAAGCCCGCGCTGCCCGTCCCGCAGGCCCTTCCCGTGGCCGAGCTGTGGCTCCGCGGGCTCGGGATTTGGCCTTTCAAAGGAAACCGGCCCCGCCCAGCGGGAGCGGCGGTTCCCAAGGCAACGGTGCCCAGCGCGGGGGGTGCTGGGATTGCCGGAGAGGGCGGGGCGGGGGCGGGGATTGGCCCGGGGCTGAGTCCTCCAGGCGTGGGGGGGCGTAGGCGGGAGCTGCTGCCGGAACCACCGAGAGGACGAGCGGCGGCCGAGCCTGAGCACGGAGTCTCTGCGCATGCTCCCGGCACGGGCGGAGCGGCCGGGACGGGGCCGGCCGGAGCAGCCCCGGGACAAGCGGTCAGGGGATGGGCGGCCCGAGCGGCCGGGACGGGCCGGGCCGGGCCGGGCGGGGTTTGTGGCGGAGCTGCCGCGGGCCGTGCGGCCGGGATTGGGGCGGGCAGATCCCCCGGCATGTCCGGGGCAGCGATCGCAGACTGCGCGGTCGGGGCTGGGGCCGGCGCAGGGGGAGCCCCGGGCGGAGCGGCCACCGGTGCGGCCGATACAAACGGCGGGGCGGCCGCCGGCACCGGGGCTGGGGCGGGCGGTGGGGCCGGGGACGGCGGGGCGGCTTCTAAGCCCAAATTTCTTGGTGTTTTTTTAATACGTTTTTTCTCCAACCCTCAATTCGGCAGGTTCTAGGCCCAAAGTTCCTGGTTTTTTTTTTTTTTTTTTTTTTTTTTTTTTTTTTTTTTTTTTTTTTTTTTTTTCCCAAACCCTCAATTTGGCAGCTTCTAAGCACAAATTTGTTGGTTTATTTTGGTTCTTTCCCCAAACCCCAATTCAGCAGCTTCTAAGCCCAAATTTCTTGGGTTTTTTGAGGTTATTTTTAAACCCTCAATGTGGCTAAAAAAAAATTTAGCTCCCCCCCCCCCCTCGTTTTTATCCTGTTTCTCAGTGGGTTGTACTGGCAAACCCCCAGCTCTCTTCCTTCAGAGGGGCCCAGCCCCTTTCTTTGGGGCCCCGTCCCCACCCCGGGGTCTCTCTCAGTCCTTTCATCTCTGGCTTCGCCTCCGTCCTGGCTCCTCTCTGGCCAAAGGACAGACACGCAGCTCAGGGAGCTCCAGACTGGCTTTGTAGAGCTGGGAACCCCAGTCCACGTCTCAAACTCACATCTCACACCCCGTAACCTGCTCCCCTAAGAAATACTCACAGTCCTTTGTTCTTTCTTAGGTCTTTGTGCACAAGATTTTTATGGAGGAAAAATACCACGGCTTCTTCCAGAGCTTCTTCTTCCCTTCTTTCCTTTTGCTTTATTGTCTCCTCCTTCCCCTGGGGGTATTTAACCTTCGATCTCCATCCTGAACTGAGCCCCCAAATTGTGAAAAAAAAGCTCACTTTTGTTAGAATTTTAAAAGTTTCATAATAAAAAATAGGACAATAAGAGGCATATGAAGCAAAAGAGATTACAGACGTTTGGGTACCTGGCATCCCACACCAAGGCACACAGGCTAACAAAGGATCTTTCCTTTCAGTATCATAGGTTATTGCATATTTATAAATTTTGGACACGATTTAAGCCCTTCTTTGGACTTTAGGTAAAAAGGTTTAATTGTAATTTTTCTCCCCCCACCATTCTTTCTTGCAAATAAATCTTTCCAGTGGCTCCACAAAGTGGCAAATCTCTCTCCCCTGCCGAGGAGGGCAATGCCTGTGCCAGGTGCTTGTGGCCGAGCCCGTCCCCTCGGTGCTGGGGCCCCCTTGGGCCCTGGGCTTCATCCCTCAGGGGCTGTGGAAACTCTGCCATGGCCTTTGCCTTCAGCTTGGCCTTTTCCTGCTCCCTTCTTGCCTTCACCTGCTGTGCCTTTGTGCCCAAGTGCTGCAGGGGCTTCTTGTGCCCCTCGTGCAGCCCCCCTGAGTGCCTGTGGGTGCTCATCCTCTGACAGCTGCTGAGCTTTCTGCACAATCATTCCTTTCTGCAGGGCCCAAACAAGATCCTTCAAAGATGATCTGGATCCTTCCCGGGATAATGCACATTTCCCAGCTGTTCCTTCCTTCCTTCCTTCCTTCCTTCCTTCCTTCCTTCCTTCCTTCCTTCCTTCCTTCCTTCCTTCCTTCCTTCCTTCCTTCCTTCCTTCCTTCCTTCCTTCCTTCCTTCCTTCCTTCCTTCCTTCCTTCCTTCCGGCTGGTGCTTGTGCTGGCCGTGCCCTGCAGAGCCCGTATCCCAGAGCCGGTGCCTGTGGTGCCGCAGTGTCCAAAGGCGGCTCCCCCGGCGGGCAGGGCCGGCAGCTCCACGGGGCCGGGCAGCGGCCGGGGCGTCCCGCAGCCTCCTGGGGGCCGGGGGCCAGTGCCGGCCCTGCCCGGGGGGTGGTGGGGTCAGGCAGCACCCGGCGCTGAGCCCCGGCTGCCCCACAGCCCCGGCCCGGCCCCGCAGCTCCCCACAGGCCCCCAGCCCGTGCTCCCGGTGCCGCCCCTCTGCGCCCGCTCCTGCCGCTCCCCAGCACAGAGAAACCCCCTGGGATCCTGACCTCCTTGTTTGCCTCTCCTGCCAACCGGGGCTACAAACCATCTGCATCAGCTCCCAGAGTTTGAGCATTACACCCTGCTTGAAAACGTCCCAGTCCTCAGTATTTTTCTCTTCCTGCTCTTTTCCATCATCTTCTTTCTCACCACAGAGATTCCTCCTGCTGCCTCTTGCCTTAACTGTAATCCTGCACCCTCCCCTTCCCCCTCACCCTTCCCAGCACACCAACACCATCCATCCCCTGCTGTCTAAATCCCTTCTGGACTTCCCTTCTTGCCCCTCTGGCTGTCCATGTCCTTAATTACCTCTGGGAGAATGATGCCTTGGGAAGGCTGGCCTGAAACAGAGACTGGACAGAGCTAGAGAATAAAGCAGATATTTATTGAAAGCTCTTTAGGGCAGACCTTGGGCAGGGCAGGAGCCTGACCAGGGCTACACTCAAGATGGACTTCAAATGGTCTCCTCATGGACGACTGGTCACGAGGTCCTAAACTTTGCTGTTTTGGTCCATTTGCATGTTGGAGCCCAGTTGTCCAGCCCCAGGCTCAGGTGGTGAGGTGTCATCCTTCTTGTTTCTCTCTTTAGTCCACGCTTGTTTATGTTTTGGGGCTTGAAAATTGTGCTTGTTGTTTTTGTCTTCAGCAGAAAAAGGATTTGTTTTGTCTCCCTACTCTGTAAAGAGAGCTTACTAGCACTTAATATGAGGCTCGGTACTACACCCCTAGGCAGCACAGAATCTGAAAAACATGAAAGCTAAAACTTTGTGCAAACTGCCTCAATATTCTCCCAAGGGACTCTTCAGATATATTTTGGGATCATCATCCCATTTGCCAGGACTCCTTCCTGGCTTTCCCTTTTCCACCCTCCATGGGTGCCCTGCCACGTTTACTCCCTGAAGATCCCTGTGTCCTCACTGATGAGATTGTCAGTGCTCTCTCCCTGCCGACTCCTCACAGAGCCCTGTGATCTCTCACTGCTTATCTGTCTCCTGATCATACCCTCCTTAATATGCACCCCACTTCTGTATAGGCAATGATATTCACAGCTTGGTTAGGTCTTTGTTCTTCTTCTCAAAGTTCTTGAATTTAGCAGGACCTTGGCTGAGCAGCAGTCTGTGTGGTCAGTTAATAACATTTTGTGGAACTGATGGCTTCTTCTGTCCCTTCCTTTTGTCCAAGTGCCTGGCCCTATGTCCAAGCAGATTCGCAGGAACTGTTTGTAAAGACACTTTCCTCTTCTTCCTTTCATGGGG
>NW_028154391.1:0-36328 GCF_965231275.1 Zosterops lateralis
AGGTCCCCCAGAGTGTTGCTTTTCTCGGGCAAAAAGAGCGCTTTCCAGCGCTTTCTGGCTGCTAGAGACATGCAGAAAGAGCAAGTGTGGCAGAATGTGTTCCAAAGCCCGCTGGAGCTACCACGGGCTCCGGACAGGCTTATTTTCCACTTGGAGAACACAGAAAACACCCCAAGGTGCTGCTGCAAGCAAAGTTACAGGGGTCCCCCAGAGTGTTGCTTTTCTCGGGCAAAAGAGCGCTTTTACAGTGCTTTCTGGCTGCTAGAGACATGCAGAAAGAGGAAGTGTGGCAGAATGTGTTCCAAAGCAGCTGGAGCTACCACGGGCTCCGGACAGGCTCTTTTCACTTGGAGAACACAGAAAACACCCCAAGGTGCTGCTGCAAGCAAAGTTACAGAGTTCCTCCAGAGTGTTGCTTTTCTCGGGCAAAAGAGCGCTTTACAGCGCTTTCTGGCTGCTAGAGACATGCAGAAAGAGCAAGTGTGGCAGAATGTGTTCCAAAGCAGCTGGAGCTACCACGGGCTCCGGACAGGGCTTATTTCACTTGGAGAACACAGAAAACACCCCAAGGGCTGCTGCAAGCAAAGTTACAGAGGTTTCCCAGAGTGTTGCTTTTCTCGGGCAAAAGAGCGCTTTCCACGCTTTCTGGGCTGCTAGAGACATGCAGAAACAGCAAGTGTGGCAGAATGTGTTCCAAGCAGCTGGAGCTACCACGGGCTCCGGACAGGCTTCTTTTCACTTGGAGAACACAGAAAACACCCCAAGGTGCTGCTGCAAGCAAAGTTACAGGGGTCCCCCAGAGTGTTGCTTTTCTCGGGCAAAAGAGCGTTTCCAGCGCTTTGTGGCTGCTAGAGACATGCAGAAACAGCAAGTGTGGCAGAATGTGTTCCAAAGCAGCTGGAGCTACCACGGGCTCCGGACAGGCTTATTTTCACTTGGAGAACACAGAAAACACCCCAAGGTGCTGCTGCAAGCAAAGTTACAGGGGTCCCCCAGAGTGTTGCTTTTCTCGGGCAAAAGAGCGCTTTACAGCGCTTTCTGGCTGCTAGAGACATGCAGAAACAGCAAGTGTGGCAGAATGTGTTCCAAAGCAGCTGGAGCTACCACGGGCTCCGGACAGGCTTCTTTTCACTTGGAGAACACAGAAAACACCCCAAGGTGCTGCTGCAAGCAAAGTTACAGGGGTCCCCCAGAGTGTTGCTTTTCTCGGGCAAAAGAGCGCTTTACAGCGCTTTCTGGCTGCTAGAGACATGCAGAAACAGCAAGGGTGGCAGAATGTGTTCCAAAGCAGCTGGAGCTACCATGGGCTCCGGACAGGCTTATTTTCAACTTGGAGAACACAGAAAACACCCCAAGGTGCTGCTGCAAGCAAAGTTACAGGGGTCCCCCAGAGTGTTGCTTTCTCGGGCAAAAGAGCGCTTTCCAGCGCTTTCTGGCTGCTAGAGACATGCAGAAAGAGCAAGTGTGGCAGAATGTGTTCCAAAGCAGCTGGAGCTACCACGGGCTCCGGGACAGGCTTCTTTTCACTTGGAGAACACAGAAAACACCCCAAGGTGCTGCTGCAAGCAAAGTTACAGGGGTCCCCCAGAGTGTTGCTTTTCTCGGGCAAAAGAGCGCTTTCCAGCGCTTTCTGGCTGCTAGAGACATGCAGAAAGAGCAAGTGTGGCAGAATGTGTTCCAAAGCAGCTGGAGCTACCACGGGCTCCGGGACAGGCTTCTTTTCACTTGGAGAACACAGAAAACACACCAAGGTGCTGCTGCAAGCAAAGTTACAGGGGTCCCCCAGAGTGTTGCTTTTCTCGGGCAAAAGAGCGCTTTACAGCGCTTTCTGGCTGCTAGAGACATGCAGAAAGAGCAAGTGTGGCAGAATGTGTTCCAAAGCAGCTGGAGCTACCACGGGGCTCCGGACAGGCTTCTTTTCACTTGGAGAACACAGAAAACACCCCAAGGTGCTGCTGCAAGCAAAGTTACAGAGGTCCCCCAGAGTGTTGCTTTTCTCGGGCAAAAGAGCGCTTTCCAGCGCTTTCTGGCTGCTAGAGACATGCAGAAAGAGCAAGTGTGGCAGAATGTGTTCCAAAGCCGCTGGAGCTACCACGGGCTCCGGACAGGCTTCTTTTCACTTGGAGAACACAGAAAACACCCCAAGGTGCTGCTGCAAGCAAAGTTACAGGGGTCCCCCAGAGTGTTGCTTTTCTCGGGCAAAAGAGCGCTTTACAGTGCTTTCTGGCTGCTAGAGACATGCAGAAACAGCAAGTGTGGCAGAATGTGTTCCAAAGCAGCTGGAGCTACCACGGGCTCCGGACAGGCTTCTTTTCACTTGGAGAACACAGAAAACACCCCAAGGTGCTGCTGCAAGCAAAGTTACAGAGTTCCTCCAGAGTGTTGCTTTTCTCGGGCAAAAGAGCGCTTTACAGCGCTTCTGGCTGCTAGAGACATGCAGAAAGAGCAAGTGTGGCAGAATGTGTTCCAAAGCAGCTGGAGCTACCACGGGCTCCGGACAGGCTTCTTTTCACTTGGAGAACACAGAAAACACCCCAAGGTGCTGCTGCAAGCAAAGTTACAGAGGTCCCCCAGAGTGTTGCTTTTCTCGGGCAAAAGAGCGCTTTCCAGCGCTTTCTGGCTGCTAGAGACATGCAGAAAGAGCAAGTGTGGCAGAATGTGTTCCAAAGCAGCTGGAGCTACCACGGGCTCCGGACAGGCTTCTTTTCACTTGGAGAACACAGAAAACACCCCAAGGTGCTGCTGCAAGCAAAGTTACAGGGGTCCCCCAGAGTGTTGCTTTTCTCGGGCAAAAGAGCGCTTTACAGCGCTTTCTGGCTGCTAGAGACATGCAGAAACAGCAAGTGTGGCAGAATGTGTTCCAAAGCAGCTGGGAGCTACCACGGGCTCCGGACAGGCTTCTTTTCACTTGGAGAACACAGAAAACACCCCAAGGTGCTGCTGCAAGCAAAGTTACAGAGGTCCCCCAGAGTGTTGCTTTTCTCGGGCAAAAGAGCGCTTTCCAGCGCTTTCTGGCTGCTAGAGACATGCAGAAACAGCAAGTGTGGCAGAATGTGTTCCAAAGCAGCTGGAGCTACCACGGGCTCCGGACAGGCTTCTTTTCACTTGGAGAACACAGAAAACACCCCAAGGTGCTGCTGCAAGCAAAGTTACAGGGGTTCCCCCAGAGTGTTGCTTTTCTCGGGCAAAAGAGCGCTTTCCAGCGCTTTCTGGCTGCTAGAGACATGCAGAAACAGCAAGTGTGGCAGAATGTGTTCCAAAGCAGCTGGAGCTACCACGGGCTCCGGACAGGCTTCTTTTCACTTGGAGAACACAGAAAACACCCCAAGGTGCTGCTGCAAGCAAAGTTACAGGGGTCCCCCAGAGTGTTGCTTTTCTCGGGCAAAAGAGCGCTTTACAGCGCTTTCTGGCTGCTAGAGACATGCAGAAACAGCAAGGGTGGCAGAATGTGTTCCAAAGCAGCTGGAGCTACCACGGGCTCCGGACAGGCTTCTTTTCACTTGGAGAACACAGAAAACACCCCAAGGTGCTGCTGCAAGCAAAGTTACAGGGGTCCCCCAGAGTGTTGCTTTTCTCGGGCAAAAGAGCGCTTTACAGCGCTTTCTGGCTGCTAGAGACATGCAGAAAGAGCAAGTGTGGCAGAATGTGTTCCAAAGCAGCTGGAGCTACCACGGGCTCCGGACAGGCTTATTTTCACTTGGAGAACACAGAAAACACCCCAAGGTGCTGCTGCAAGCAAAGTTACAGGGGTCCCCCAGAGTGTTGCTTTTCTCGGGCAAAAGAGCGCTTTACAGTGCTTTCTGGCTGCTAGAGACATGCAGAAAGAGCAAGTGTGGCAGAATGTGTTCCAAAGCAGCTGGAGCTACCACGGGCTCCGGACAGGCTTCTTTTCACTTGGAGAACACAGAAAACACCCCAAGGTGCTGCTGCAAGCAAAGTTACAGGGGTCCCCCAGAGTGTTGCTTTTCTCGGGCAAAAGAGCGCTTTACAGCGCTTTCTGGCTGCTAG
This sequence comes from Zosterops lateralis, assembly GCF_965231275.1. Taxonomy (NCBI): domain Eukaryota; kingdom Metazoa; phylum Chordata; class Aves; order Passeriformes; family Zosteropidae; genus Zosterops; species Zosterops lateralis. Next base: position 4,009 of record NW_028154391.1, read on the forward strand.
AGAAATGCAGAAACAGCAAGGGTGGCAGAATGTGTTCCAAAGCAGCTGGAGCTACCATGGGCTCCGGACAGGCTTATTTTCACTTGGAGAACACAGAAAACACCCCAAGGTGCTGCTGCAAGCAAAGTTACAGGGGGTCCCCCAGAGTGTTGCTTTTCTCGGGCAAAAGAGCGCTTTCCAGCGCTTTCTGGCTGCTAGAGACATGCAGAAAGAGCAAGTGTGGCAGAATGTGTTCCAAAGCAGCTGGAGCTACCACGGGCTCCGGACAGGCTTCTTTTCACTTGGAGAACACAGAAAACACCCCAAGGTGCTGCTGCAAGCAAAGTTACAGGGGTCCCCCAGAGTGTTGCTTTTCTCGGGCAAAAGAGCGCTTTCCAGCGCTTTCTGGCTGCTAGAGACATGCAGAAAGAGCAAGTGTGGCAGAATGTGTTCCAAAGCAGCTGGAGCTACCACGGGCTCCGGACAGGCTTCTTTTCACTTGGAGAACACAGAAAACACCCCAAGGTGCTGCTGCAAGCAAAGTTACAGGGGTCCCCCAGAGTGTTGCTTTTCTCCGGCAAAAGAGCGCTTTACAGCGCTTTCTGGCTGCTAGAGACATGCAGAAAGAGCAAGTGTGGCAGAATGTGTTCCAAAGCAGCTGGAGCTACCACGGGCTCCGGACAGGCTTCTTTTCACTTGGAGAACACAGAAAACACCCCAAGGTGCTGCTGCAAGCAAAGTTACAGAGGTCCCCCAGAGTGTTGCTTTTCTCGGGCAAAAGAGCGCTTTCCAGCGCTTTCTGGCTGCTAGAGACATGCAGAAAGAGCAAGTGTGGCAGAATGTGTTCCAAAGCCGCTGGAGCTACCACGGGCTCCGGACAGGCTTATTTTCACTTGGAGAACACAGAAAACACCCCAAGGTGCTGCTGCAAGCAAAGTTACAGGGGTCCCCCAGAGTGTTGCTTTTCTCGGGCAAAAGAGCGCTTTACAGTGCTTTCTGGCTGCTAGAGACATGCAGAAAGAGCAAGTGTGGCAGAATGTGTTCCAAAGCAGCTGGAGCTACCACGGGCTCCGGACAGGCTTCTTTTCACTTGGAGAACACAGAAAACACCCCAAGGTGCTGCTGCAAGCAAAGTTACAGAGTTCCTCCAGAGTGTTGCTTTTCTCGGGCAAAAGAGCGCTTTACAGCGCTTTCTGGCTGCTAGAGACATGCAGAAAGAGCAAGTGTGGCAGAATGTGTTCCAAAGCAGCTGGAGCTACCACGGGCTCCGGACAGGCTTATTTTCACTTGGAGAACACAGAAAACACCCCAAGGTGCTGCTGCAAGCAAAGTTACAGAGGTTCCCCAGAGTGTTGCTTTTCTCGGGCAAAAGAGCGCTTTCCAGCGCTTTCTGGCTGCTAGAGACATGCAGAAACAGCAAGTGTGGCAGAATGTGTTCCAAAGCAGCTGGAGCTACCACGGGCTCCGGACAGGCTTCTTTTCACTTGGAGAACACAGAAAACACCCCAAGGTGCTGCTGCAAGCAAAGTTACAGGGGTCCCCCAGAGTGTTGCTTTTCTCGGGCAAAAGAGCGCTTTACAGCGCTTTGTGGCTGCTAGAGACATGCAGAAACAGCAAGTGTGGCAGAATGTGTTCCAAAGCAGCTGGAGCTACCACGGGCTCCGGACAGGCTTATTTTCACTTGGAGAACACAGAAAACACCCCAAGGTGCTGCTGCAAGCAAAGTTACAGGGGTCCCCCTGAGTGTTGCTTTTCTCGGGCAAAAGAGCGCTTTACAGCGCTTTCTGGCTGCTAGAGACATGCAGAAACAGCAAGTGTGGCAGAATGTGTTCCAAAGCAGCTGGAGCTACCACGGGCTCCGGACAGGCTTCTTTTCACTTGGAGAACACAGAAAACACCCCAAGGTGCTGCTGCAAGCAAAGTTACAGGGGTCCCCCAGAGTGTTGCTTTTCTCGGGCAAAAGAGCGCTTTACAGCGCTTTCTGGCTGCTAGAGAAATGCAGAAACAGCAAGGGTGGCAGAATGTGTTCCAAAGCAGCTGGAGCTACCATGGGCTCCGGACAGGCTTATTTTCACTTGGAGAACACAGAAAACACCCCAAGGTGCTGCTGCAAGCAAAGTTACAGGGGTCCCCCAGAGTGTTGCTTTTCTCGGGCAAAAGAGCGCTTTCCAGCGCTTTCTGGCTGCTAGAGACATGCAGAAAGAGCAAGTGTGGCAGAATGTGTTCCAAAGCAGCTGGAGCTACCACGGGCTCCGGACAGGCTTCTTTTCACTTGGAGAACACAGAAAACACCCCAAGGTGCTGCTGCAAGCAAAGTTACAGGGGTCCCCCAGAGTGTTGCTTTTCTCGGGCAAAAGAGCGCTTTCCAGCGCTTTCTGGCTGCTAGAGACATGCAGAAAGAGCAAGTGTGGCAGAATGTGTTCCAAAGCAGCTGGAGCTACCACGGGCTCCGGACAGGCTTCTTTTCACTTGGAGAACACAGAAAACACACCAAGGTGCTTGCTGCAAGCAAAGTTACAGGGGTCCCCCAGAGTGTTGCTTTTCTCGGGCAAAAGAGCGCTTTACAGCGCTTTCTGGCTGCTAGAGACATGCAGAAAGAGCAAGTGTGGCAGAATGTGTTCCAAAGCAGCTGGAGCTACCACGGCTCCGGACAGGCTTCTTTTCACTTGGAGAACACAGAAAACACCCCAAGGTGCTGCTGCAAGCAAAGTTACAGAGGTCCCCCAGAGTGTTGCTTTTCTCGGGCAAAAGAGCGCTTTCCAGCGCTTTCTGGCTGCTAGAGACATGCAGAAAGAGCAAGTGTGGCAGAATGTGTTCCAAAGCCGCTGGAGCTACCACGGGCTCCGGACAGGCTTCTTTTCACTTGGAGAACACAGAAAACACCCCAAGGTGCTGCTGCAAGCAAAGTTACAGGGGTCCCCCAGAGTGTTGCTTTTCTCGGGCAAAAGAGCGCTTTACAGTGCTTCTGGCTGCTAGAGACATGCAGAAAGAGGAAGTGTGGCAGAATGTGTTCCAAAGCAGCTGGAGCTACCACGGGCTCCGGACAGGCTTCTTTTCACTTGGAGAACACAGAAAACACCCCAAGGTGCTGCTGCAAGCAAAGTTACAGAGTTCCTCCAGAGTGTTGCTTTTCTCGGGCAAAAGAGCGCTTTACAGCGCTTTCTGGCTGCTAGAGACATGCAGAAAGAGCAAGTGTGGCAGAATGTGTTCCAAAGCAGCTGGAGCTACCACGGGCTCCGGACAGGCTTCTTTTCACTTGGAGAACACAGAAAACACCCCAAGGTGCTGCTGCAAGCAAAGTTACAGAGGTCCCCCAGAGTGTTGCTTTTCTCGGGCAAAAGAGCGCTTTCCAGCGCTTTCTGGCTGCTAGAGACATGCAGAAAGAGCAAGTGTGGCAGAATGTGTTCCAAAGCAGCTGGAGCTACCACGGGCTCCGGACAGGCTTCTTTTCACTTGGAGAACACAGAAAACACCCCAAGGTGCTGCTGCAAGCAAAGTTACAGGGGTCCCCCAGAGTGTTGCTTTTCTCGGGCAAAAGAGCGCTTTACAGCGCTTTGTGGCTGCTAGAGACATGCAGAAACAGCAAGTGTGGCAGAATGTGTTCCAAAGCAGCTGGGGCTACCACGGGCTCCGGACAGGCTTCTTTTCACTTGGAGAACACAGAAAACACCCCAAGGTGCTGCTGCAAGCAAAGTTACAGAGGTCCCCAGAGTGTTGCTTTTCTCGGGCAAAAGAGCGCTTTCCAGCGCTTTCTGGCTGCTAGAGACATGCAGAAACAGCAAGTGTGGCAGAATGTGTTCCAAAGCAGCTGGAGCTACCACGGGCTCCGGACAGGCTTCTTTTCACTTGGAGAACACAGAAAACACCCCAAGGTGCTGCTGCAAGCAAAGTTACAGGGGTCCCCCAGAGTGTTGCTTTTCTCGGGCAAAAGAGCGCTTTCCAGCGCTTTCTGGCTGCTAGAGACATGCAGAAACAGCAAGTGTGGCAGAATGTGTTCCAAAGCAGCTGGAGCTACCACGGGCTCCGGACAGGCTTATTTTCACTTGGAGAACACAGAAAACACCCCAAGGTGCTGCTGCAAGCAAAGTTACAGGGGTCCCCCAGAGTGTTGCTTTTCTCGGGCAAAAGAGCGCTTTACAGCGCTTTCTGGCTGCTAGAGACATGCAGAAACAGCAAGGGTGGCAGAATGTGTTCCAAAGCAGCTGGAGCTACCACGGGCTCCGGACAGGCTTCTTTTCACTTGGAGAACACAGAAAACACCCCAAGGTGCTGCTGCAAGCAAAGTTACAGGGGTCCCCCAGAGTGTTGCTTTTCTCGGGCAAAAGAGCGCTTTACAGCGCTTTCTGGCTGCTAGAGACATGCAGAAAGAGCAAGTGTGGCAGAATGTGTTCCAAAGCAGCTGGAGCTACCACGGGCTCCGGACAGGCTTATTTTTCACTTGGAGAACACAGAAAACACACCAAGGTGCTGCTGCAAGCAAAGTTACAGGGGTCCCCCAGAGTGTTGCTTTTCTCGGGCAAAAGAGCGCTTTACAGTGCTTTCTGGCTGCTAGAGACATGCAGAAAGAGCAAGTGTGGCAGAATGTGTTCCAAAGCAGCTGGAGCTACCACGGGCTCCGGACAGGCTTCTTTTCACTTGGAGAACACAGAAAACACCCCAAGGTGCTGCTGCAAGCAAAGTTACAGGGGTCCCCCAGAGTGTTGCTTTTCTCGGGCAAAAGAGCGCTTTACAGCGCTTTCTGGCTGCTAGAGACATGCAGAAACAGCAAGTGTGGCAGAATGTGTTCCAAAGCAGCTGGAGCTACCACGGGCTCCGGACAGGCTTCTTTTCACTTGGAGAACACAGAAAACACCCCAAGGTGCTGCTGCAAGCAAAGTTACAGGGGTCCCCCAGAGTGTTGCTTTTCTCGGGCAAAAGAGCGCTTTACAGCGCTTTCTGGCTGCTAGAGACATGCAGAAACAGCAGGGGTGGCAGAATGTGTTCCAAAGCAGCTGGAGCTACCATGGGCTCCGGACAGGCTTATTTTCACTTGGAGAACACAGAAAACACCCCAAGGTGCTGCTGCAAGCAAAGTTACAGGGGTCCCCCAGAGTGTTGCTTTTCTCGGGCAAAAGAGCGCTTTACAGCACTTTCTGGCTGCTAGAGACATGCAGAAACAGCAAGTGTGGCAGAATGTGTTCCAAAGCAGCTGGAGCTACCACGGGCTCCGGACAGGCTTCTTTTCACTTGGAGAACACAGAAAACACCCCAAGGTGCTGCTGCAAGCAAAGTTACAGGGGTCCCCCAGAGTGTTGCTTTTCTCGGGCAAAAGAGCGCTTTACAGCGCTTTCTGGCTGCTAGAGACATGCAGAAACAGCAAGTGTGGCAGAATGTGTTCCAAAGCAGCTGGAGCTACCACGGGCTCCGGACAGGCTTCTTTTCACTTGGAGAACACAGAAAACACCCCAAGGTGCTGCTGCAAGCAAAGTTACAGGGGTCCCCCAGAGTGTTGCTTTTCTCGGGCAAAAGAGCGCTTTCCAGCGCTTTCTGGCTGCTAGAGACATGCAGAAAGAGCAAGTGTGGCAGAATGTGTTCCAAAGCAGCTGGAGCTACCACGGGCTCCGGACAGGCTTCTTTTCACTTGGAGAACACAGAAAACACCCCAAGGTGCTGCTGCAAGCAAAGTTACAGGGGTCCCCCAGAGTGTTGCTTTTCTCGGGCAAAAGAGCGCTTTCCAGCGCTTTCTGGCTGCTAGAGACATGCAGAAAGAGCAAGTGTGGCAGAATGTGTTCCAAAGCAGCTGGAGCTACCACGGGCTCCGGACAGGCTTCTTTTCACTTGGAGAACACAGAAAACACCCCAAGGTGCTGCTGCAAGCAAAGTTACAGGGGTCCCCCAGAGTGTTGCTTTTCTCGGGCAAAAGAGCGCTTTCCAGCGCTTTCTGGCTGCTAGAGACATGCAGAAAGAGCAAGTGTGGCAGAATGTGTTCCAAAGCAGCTGGAGCTACCACGGGCTCCGGACAGGCTTCTTTTCTGGCTTTCTGGCTGCTAGAGACATGCAGAAACAGCAAGTGTGGCAGAATGTGTTCCAAAGCAGCTGGAGCTACCACGGGCTCCGGACAGGCTTCTTTTCACTTGGAGAACACAGAAAACACCCCAAGGTGCTGCTGCAAGCAAAGTTACAGAGGGCCCCCAGAGTGTTGCTTTTCTCGGGCAAAAGAGCGCTTTCCAGCGCTTTCTGGCTGCTAGAGACATGCAGAAACAGCAAGTGTGGCAGAATGTGTTCCAAAGCAGCTGGAGCTACCACGGGCTCCGGACAGGCTTCTTTTCACTTGGAGAACACAGAAAACACCCCAAGGTGCTGCTGCAAGCAAAGTTACAGAGGTCCCCCAGAGTGTTGCTTTTCTCGGGCAAAAGAGCGCTTTACAGCGCTTTGTGGCTGCTAGAGACATGCAGAAACAGCAAGGGTGGCAGAATGTGTTCCAAAGCAGCTGGAGCTACCACGGGCTCCGGACAGGCTTCTTTTCACTTGGAGAACACAGAAAACACACCAAGGTGCTGCTGCAAGCAAGTTACAGAGGTTTCCCAGAGTGTTGCTTTTCTCGAGAAAAGAGCGCTTTACAGCGCTTTCTGGCTGCTAGAGACATGCAGAAAGAGCAAGTGTGGCAGAATGTGTTCCAAAGCAGCTGGAGCTACCACGGGCTCCGGACAGGCTTATTTTCACTTGGAGAACACAGAAAACACACCAAGGTGCTGCTGCAAGCAAAGTTACAGAGGTTTCCCAGAGTGTTGCTTTTCTCGAGAAAAGAGCGCTTTACAGCGCTTTCTGGCTGCTAGAGACATGCAGAAAGAGCAAGTGTGGCAGAATGTGTTCCAAAGCAGCTGGAGCTACCACGGGCTCCGGACAGGCTTATTTTCACTAGGAGAACACAGAAAACACACCAAGGTGCTGCTGCAAGCAAAGTTACAGAGGTCCCCCAGAGTGTTGCTTTTCTCGGGCAAAAGAGCGCTTTACAGCGCTTTCTGGCTGCTAGAGACATGCAGAAAGAGCAAGTGTGGCAGAATGTGTTCCAAAGCAGCTGGAGCTACCACGGGCTCCGGACAGGCTTCTTTTCACTTGGAGAACACAGAAAACACCCCAAGGTGCTGCTGCAAGCAAAGTTACAGGGGTCCCCCAGAGTGTTGCTTTTCTCGGGCAAAAGAGCGCTTTCCAGCGCTTTCTGGCTGCTAGAGACATGCAGAAACAGCAAGTGTGGCAGAATGTGTTCCAAAGCAGCTGGAGCTACCACGGGCTCCGGACAGGCTTCTTTTCACTTGGAGAACACAGAAAACACCCCAAGGTGCTGCTGCAAGCAAAGTTACAGAGGTCCCCCAGAGTGTTGCTTTTCTCGGGCAAAAGAGCGCTTTCCAGCGCTTTGTGGCTGCTAGAGACATGCAGAAACAGCAAGTGTGGCAGAATGTGTTCCAAAGCAGCTGGAGCTACCACAGGCTCCGGACAGGCTTCTTTTCACTTGGAGAACACAGAAAACACCCCAAGGTGCTGCTGCAAGCAAAGTTACAGAGGTCCCCCAGAGTGTTGCTTTTCTCGGGCAAAAGAGCGCTTTCCAGCGCTTTCTGGCTGCTAGAGACATGCAGAAAGAGCAAGTGTGGCAGAATGTGTTCCAAAGCCGCTGGAGCTACCACGGGCTCCGGACAGGCTTATTTTCACTTGGAGAACACAGAAAACACCCCAAGGTGCTGCTGCAAGCAAAGTTACAGGGGTCCCCCGGAGTGTTGCTTTTCTCGGGCAAAAGAGCGCTTTACAGTGCTTTCTGGCTGCTAGAGACATGCAGAAAGAGGAAGTGTGGCAGAATGTGTTCCAAAGCAGCTGGAGCTACCACGGGCTCCGGACAGGCTTCTTTTCACTTGGAGAACACAGAAAACACACCAAGGTGCTGCTGCAAGCAAAGTTACAGAGTTCCTCCAGAGTGTTGCTTTTCTCGGGCAAAAGAGCGCTTTACAGCGCTTTCTGGCTGCTAGAGACATGCAGAAACAGCAAGTGTGGCAGAATGTGTTCCAAAGCAGCTGGAGCTACCACGGGCTCCGGACAGGCTTCTTTTCACTTGGAGAACACAGAAAACACCCCAAGGTGCTGCTGCAAGCAAAGTTACAGAGGTCCCCCAGAGTGTTGCTTTTCTCGGGCAAAAGAGCGCTTTACAGCGCTTTCTGGCTGCTAGAGACATGCAGAAAGAGCAAGTGTGGCAGAATGTGTTCCAAAGCAGCTGGAGCTACCACGGGCTCCGGACAGGCTTATTTTCACTTGGAGAACACAGAAAACACACCAAGGTGCTGCTGCAAGCAAAGTTACAGAGGTTTCCCAGAGTGTTGCTTTTCTCGAGAAAAGAGCGCTTTACAGCGCTTTCTGGCTGCTAGAGACATGCAGAAAGAGCAAGTGTGGCAGAATGTGTTCCAAAGCAGCTGGAGCTACCACGGGCTCCGGACAGGCTTATTTTCACTTGGAGAACATAGAAAACACACCAAGGTGCTGCTGCAAGCAAAGTTACAGAGGTTTCCCAGAGTGTTGCTTTTCTCGAGAAAAGAGCGCTTTACAGCGCTTTCTGGCTGCTAGAGACATGCAGAAAGAGCAAGTGTGGCAGAATGTGTTCCAAAGCAGCTGGAGCTACCACGGGCTCCGGACAGGCTTATTTTCACTTGGAGAACACAGAAAACACACCAAGGTGCTGCTGCAAGCAAAGTTACAGAGGTTTCCCAGAGTGTTGCTTTTCTCGAGTAAAGAGCGCTTTACAGCGCTTTCTGGCTGCTAGAGACATGCAGAAAGAGCAAGTGTGGCAGAATGTGTTCCAAAGCAGCTGGAGCTACCACGGGCTCCGGACAGGCTTCTTTTCACTTGGAGAACACAGAAAACACACCAAGGTGCTGCTGCAAGCAAAGTTACAGAAGTCCCCCTGAGTGTTGCTTTTCTCGAGAAAAGAGCACTTTACAGCGCTTTCTGGCTGCTAGAGACATGCAGAAAGAGCAAGTGTGGCAGAATGTGTTCCAAAGCAGCTGGAGCTACCACGGGCTCTGGACAGGCTTATTTTCACTTGGAGAACACAGAAAACACACCAAGGTGCTGCTGCAAGCAAAGTTACAGAGGTTTCCCAGAGTGTTGCTTTTCTCGAGAAAAGAGCGCTTTACAGCGCTTTCTGGCTGCTAGAGACATGCAGAAAGAGCAAGTGTGGCAGAATGTGTTCCAAAGCAGCTGGAGCTACCACGGGCTCCGGACAGGCTTATTTTCACTTGGAGAACACAGAAAACACACCAAGGTGCTGCTGCAAGCAAAGTTACAGAGGTTTCCCAGAGTGTTGCTTTTCTCGAGAAAAGAGCGCTTTACAGCGCTTTCTGGCTGCTAGAGACATGCAGAAAGAGCAAGTGTGGCAGAATGTGTTCCAAAGCAGCTGGAGCTACCACGGGCTCCGGACAGGCTTATTTTCACTTGGAGAACACAGAAAACACACCAAGGTGCTGCTGCAAGCAAAGTTACAGGGGTCCCCCAGAGTGTTGCTTTTCTCGGGCAAAAGAGCGCTTTCCAGCGCTTTCTGGCTGCTAGAGACATGCAGAAAGAGCAAGTGTGGCAGAATGTGTTCCAAAGCAGCTGGAGCTACCACGGGCTCCGGACAGGCTTATTTTCACTTGGAGAACACAGAAAACACACCAAGGTGCTGCTGCAAGCAAAGTTACAGAGGTTTCCCAGAGTGTTGCTTTTCTCGAGAAAAGAGCGCTTTACAGCGCTTTCTGGCTGCTAGAGACATGCAGAAAGAGCAAGTGTGGCAGAATGTGTTCCAAAGCAGCTGGAGCTACCACGGGCTCCGGACAGGCTTCTTTTCACTTGGAGAACACAGAAAACACCCCAAGGTGCTGCTGCAAGCAAAGTTACAGAGGTTTCACAGAGTGTTGCTTTTCTCGGGCAAAAGAGCGCTTTACAGCGCTTTCTGGCTGCTAGAGACATGCAGAAAGAGCAAGTGTGGCAGAATGTGTTCCAAAGCAGCTGGAGCTACCACGGGCTCCGGACAGGCTTCTTTTCACTTGGAGAACACAGAAAACACCCCAAGGTGCTGCTGCAAGCAAAGTTACAGAGGTCCCCCAGAGTGTTGCTTTTCTCGGGCAAAAGAGCGCTTTCCAGCGCTTTCTGGCTGCTAGAGACATGCAGAAAGAGCAAGTGTGGCAGAATGTGTTCCAAAGCAGCTGGAGCTACCACGGGCTCCGGACAGGCTTATTTTCACTTGGAGAACACAGAAAACACACCAAGGTGCTGCTGCAAGCAAAGTTACAGAGGTTTCCCAGAGTGTTGCTTTTCTCGAGAAAAGAGCGCTTTACAGCGCTTTCTGGCTGCTAGAGACATGCAGAAAGAGCAAGTGTGGCAGAATGTGTTCCAAAGCAGCTGGAGCTACCACGGGCTCCGGACAGGCTTATTTTCACTTGGAGAACACAGAAAACACACCAAGGTGCTGCTGCAAGCAAAGTTACAGAGGTTTCCCAGAGTGTTGCTTTTCTCGAGAAAAGAGCGCTTTACAGCGCTTTCTGGCTGCTAGAGACATGCAGAAAGAGCAAGTGTGGCAGAATGTGTTCCAAAGCAGCTGGAGCTACCACGGGCTCCGGACAGGCTTATTTTCACTTGGAGAACACAGAAAACACACCAAGGTGCTGCTGCAAGCAAAGTTACAGAAGTCCCCCTGAGTGTTGCTTTTCTCGAGAAAAGAGCACTTTACAGCGCTTTCTGGCTGCTAGAGACATGCAGAAAGAGCAAGTGTGGCAGAATGTGTTCCAAAGCAGCTGGAGCTACCACGGGCTCCGGACAGGCTTATTTTCACTTGGAGAACACAGAAAACACACCAAGGTGCTGCTGCAAGCAAAGTTACAGAGGTTTCCCAGAGTGTTGCTTTTCTCGAGAAAAGAGCGCTTTCCAGCGCTTTCTGGCTGCTAGAGACATGCAGAAAGAGCAAGTGTGGCAGAATGTGTTCCAAAGCAGCTGGAGCTACCACGGGCTCCGGACAGGCTTATTTTCACTTGGAGAACACAGAAAACACACCAAGGTGCTGCTGCAAGCAAAGTTACAGAGGTTTCCCAGAGTGTTGCTTTTCTCGAGAAAAGAGCGCTTTACAGCGCTTTCTGGCTGCTAGAGACATGCAGAAAGAGCAAGTGTGGCAGAATGTGTTCCAAAGCAGCTGGAGCTACCACGGGCTCCGGACAGGCTTATTTTCACTTGGAGAACACAGAAAACACACCAAGGTGCTGCTGCAAGCAAAGTTACAGAGGTTTCCCAGAGTGTTGCTTTTCTCGAGAAAAGAGCGCTTTACAGCGCTTTCTGGCTGCTAGAGACATGCAGAAAGAGCAAGTGTGGCAGAATGTGTTCCAAAGCAGCTGGAGCTACCACGGGCTCCGGACAGGCTTATTTTCACTTGGAGAACACAGAAAACACACCAAGGTGCTGCTGCAAGCAAAGTTACAGAGGTTTCCCAGAGTGTTGCTTTTCTCGAGAAAAGAGCGCTTTACAGCGCTTTCTGGCTGCTAGAGACATGCAGAAAGAGCAAGTGTGGCAGAATGTGTTCCAAAGCAGCTGGAGCTACCACGGGCTCCGGACAGGCTTCTTTTCACTTGGAGAACACAGAAAACACACCAAGGTGCTGCTGCAAGCAAAGTTACACAAGTCCCTCTGAGTGTTGCTTTTCTCGAGAAAAGAGCACTTTACAGCGCTTTCTGGCTGCTAGAGACATGCAGAAAGAGCAAGTGTGGCAGAATGTGTTCCAAAGCAGCTGGAGCTACCACGGGCTCCGGACAGGCTTATTTTCACTTGGAGAACACAGAAAACACACCAAGGTGCTGCTGCAAGCAAAGTTACAGAGGTTTCCCAGAGTGTTGCTTTTCTCGAGAAAAGAGCGCTTTACAGCGCTTTCTGGCTGCTAGAGACATGCAGAAAGAGCAAGTGTGGCAGAATGTGTTCCAAAGCAGCTGAAGCTACCACGGGCTCCGGACAGGCTTATTTTCACTTGGAGAACACAGAAAACCCACCAAGGTGCTGCTGCAAGCAAAGTTACAGAGGTTTCCCAGAGTGTTGCTTTTCTCGAGAAAAGAGCGCTTTACAGCGCTTTCTGGCTGCTAGAGACATGCAGAAAGAGCAAGTGTGGCAGAATGTGTTCCAAAGCAGCTGGAGCTACCACGGGCTCCGGACAGGCTTATTTTCACTAGGAGAACACAGAAAACACACCAAGGTGCTGCTGCAAGCAAAGTTACGCAAGTCCCCCTGAGTGTTGCTTTTCTCGAGAAAAGAGCGCTTTACAGCGCTTTCTGGCTGCTAGAGACATGCAGAAAGAGCAAGTGTGGCAGAATGTGTTCCAAAGCAGCTGGAGCTACCACGGGCTCCAGACAGGCTTATTTTCACTTGGAGAACACAGAAAACACACCAAGGTGCTGCTGCAAGCAAAGTTACAGAGGTTTCCCAGAGTGTTGCTTTTCTCGAGAAAAGAGCGCTTTACAGCGCTTTCTGGCTGCTAGAGACATGCAGAAAGAGCAAGTGTGGCAGAATGTGTTCCAAAGCAGCTGGAGCTACCACGGGCTCCGGACAGGCTTATTTTCACTTGGAGAACACAGAAAACACACCAAGGTGCTGCTGCAAGCAAAGTTACAGAAGTCCCCCTGAGTGTTGCTTTTCTCGAGAAAAGAGCACTTTACAGTGCTTTCTGGCTGCTAGAGACATGCAGAAAGAGCAAGTGTGGCAGAATGTGTTCCAAAGCAGCTGGAGCTACCACGGGCTCCGGACAGGCTTATTTTCACTTGGAGAACACAGAAAACACACCAAGGTGCTGCTGCAAGCAAAGTTACAGAGGTTTCCCAGAGTGTTGCTTTTCTCGAGAAACGAGCGCTTTACAGCGCTTTCTGGCTGCTAGAGACATGCAGAAAGAGCAAGTGTGGCAGAATGTGTTCCAAAGCAGCTGGAGCTGCCACGGGCTCCGGACAGGCTTATTTTCACTTGGAGAACACAGAAAACACACCAAGGTGCTGCTGCAAGCAAAGTTACAGAGGTTTCCCAGAGTGTTGCTTTTCTCGAGAAACGAGCGCTTTACAGCGCTTTCTGGCTGCTAGAGACATGCAGAAAGAGCAAGTGTGGCAGAATGTGTTCCAAAGCAGCTGGAGCTACCACGGGCTCCGGACAGGCTTATTTTCACTTGGAGAACACAGAAAACACACCAAGGTGCTGCTGCAAGCAAAGTTACAGAGGTTTCCCAGAGTGTTGCTTTTCTCGAGAAAAGAGCGCTTTACAGCGCTTTCTGGCTGCTAGAGACATGCAGAAAGAGCAAGTGTGGCAGAATGTGTTCCAAAGCAGCTGGAGCTACCACGGGCTCCGGACAGGCTTCTTTTCACTTGGAGAACACAGAAAACACACCAAGGTGCTGCTGCAAGCAAAGTTACAGAGGTTTCCCAGAGTGTTGCTTTTCTCGAGAAAAGAGCGCTTTACAGCGCTTTCTGGCTGCTAGAGACATGCAGAAAGAGCAAGTGTGGCAGAATGTGTTCCAAAGCAGCTGGAGCTACCACGGGCTCCGGACAGGCTTATTTTCACTTGGAGAACACAGAAAACACACCAAGGTGCTGCTGCAAGCAAAGTTACAGAGGTTTCCCTGAGTGTTGCTTTTCTCGAGAAAAGAGCGCTTTACAGCGCTTTCTGGCTGCTAGAGACATGCAGAAAGAGCAAGTGTGGCAGAATGTGTTCCAAAGCAGCTGGAGCTACCACGGGCTCCGGACAGGCTTATTTTCACTTGGAGAACACAGAAAACACACCAAGGTGCTGCTGCAAGCAAAGTTACAGAAGTCCCCCTGAGTGTTGCTTTTCTCGAGAAAAGAGCACTTTACAGCGCTTTCTGGCTGCTAGAGACATGCAGAAAGAGCAAGTGTGGCAGAATGTGTTCCAAAGCAGCTGGAGCTACCACGGGCTCCGGACAGGCTTATTTTCACTTGGAGAACACAGAAAACACACCAAGGTGCTGCTGCAAGCAAAGTTACACAAGTCCCCCTGAGTGTTGCTTTTCTCGAGAAAAGAGCGCTTTACAGTGCTTTCTGGCTGCTAGAGACATGCAGAAAGAGCAAGTGTGGCAGAATGTGTTCCAAAGCAGCTGGAGCTACCACGGGCTCCGGACAGGCTTCTTTTCACTTGGAGAACACAGAAAACACCCCAAGGTGCTGCTGCAAGCAAAGTTACAGAGGTTTCCCAGAGTGTTGCTTTTCTCGAGAAAAGAGCGCTTTACAGCGCTTTCTGGCTGCTAGAGACATGCAGAAAGAGCAAGTGTGGCAGAATGTGTTCCAAAGCAGCTGGAGCTACCACGGGCTCCGGACAGGCTTATTTTCACTTGGAGAACACAGAAAACACACCAAGGTGCTGCTGCAAGCAAAGTTACAGAGGTTTCCCTGAGTGTTGCTTTTCTCGAGAAAAGAGCGCTTTACAGCGCTTTCTGGCTGCTAGAGACATGCAGAAAGAGCAAGTGTGGCAGAATGTGTTCCAAAGCAGCTGGAGCTACCACGGGCTCCGGACAGGCTTATTTTCACTTGGAGAACACAGAAAACACACCAAGGTGCTGCTGCAAGCAAAGTTACAGAGGTTTCCCAGAGTGTTGCTTTTCTCGAGAAAAGAGCGCTTTACAGCGCTTTCTGGCTGCTAGAGACATGCAGAAAGAGCAAGTGTGGCAGAATGTGTTCCAAAGCAGCTGGAGCTACCACGGGCTCCGGACAGGCTTATTTTCACTTGGAGAACACAGAAAACACACCAAGGTGCTGCTGCAAGCAAAGTTACAGAGGTTTCCCAGAGTGTTGCTTTTCTCGAGAAAAGAGCGCTTTACAGCGCTTTCTGGCTGCTAGAGACATGCAGAAAGAGCAAGTGTGGCAGAATGTGTTCCAAAGCAGCTGGAGCTACCACGGGCTCCGGACAGGCTTCTTTTCACTTGGAGAACACAGAAAACACCCCAAGGTGCTGCTGCAAGCAAAGTTACAGAGGTTTCCCAGAGTGTTGCTTTTCTCGAGAAAAGAGCGCTTTACAGCGCTTTCTGGCTGCTAGAGACATGCAGAAAGAGCAAGTGTGGCAGAATGTGTTCCAAAGCAGCTGGAGCTACCACGGGCTCCGGACAGGCTTATTTTCACTTGGAGAACACAGAAAACACACCAAGGTGCTGCTGCAAGCAAAGTTACAGAGGTTTCCCAGAGTGTTGCTTTTCTCGAGAAAAGAGCGCTTTACAGCGCTTTCTGGCTGCTAGAGACATGCAGAAAGGAGCAAGTGTGGCAGAATGTGTTCCAAAGCAGCTGGAGCTACCACGGGCTCCGGACAGGCTTCTTTTCACTTGGAGAACACAGAAAACACACCAAGGTGCTGCTGCAAGCAAAGTTACAGAGGTTTCCCAGAGTGTTGCTTTTCTCGAGAAAAGAGCGCTTTACAGCGCTTTCTGGCTGCTAGAGACATGCAGAAAGAGCAAGTGTGGCAGAATGTGTTCCAAAGCAGCTGGAGCTACCACGGGCTCCGGACAGGCTTATTTTCACTTGGAGAACACAGAAAACACACCAAGGTGCTGCTGCAAGCAAAGTTACAGAGGTTTCCCAGAGTGTTGCTTTTCTCGAGAAAAGAGCGCTTTACAGCGCTTTCTGGCTGCTAGAGACATGCAGAAAGAGCAAGTGTGGCAGAATGTGTTCCAAAGCAGCTGGAGCTACCACGGGCTCCGGACAGGCTTATTTTCACTTGGAGAACACAGAAAACACACCAAGGTGCTGCTGCAAGCAAAGTTACAGAGGTTTCCCAGAGTGTTGCTTTTCTCGAGAAAAGAGCGCTTTACAGCGCTTTCTGGCTGCTAGAGACATGCAGAAAGAGCAAGTGTGGCAGAATGTGTTCCAAAGCAGCTGGAGCTACCACGGGCTCCGGACAGGCTTATTTTCACTTGGAGAACACAGAAAACACACCAAGGTGCTGCTGCAAGCAAAGTTACACAAGTCCCTCTGAGTGTTGCTTTTCTCGAGAAAAGAGCACTTTACAGCGCTTTCTGGCTGCTAGAGACATGCAGAAAGAGCAAGTGTGGCAGAATGTGTTCCAAAGCAGCTGGAGCTACCACGGGCTCCCCACAGGCTTATTTTCACTTGGAGAACACAGAAAACACACCAAGGTGCTGCTGCAAGCAAAGTTACAGAGGTTTCCCAGAGTGTTGCTTTTCTCGAGAAAAGAGCGCTTTCCAGCGCTTTCTGGCTGCTAGAGACATGCAGAAAGAGCAAGTGTGGCAGAATGTGTTCCAAAGCAGCTGGAGCTACCACGGGCTCCGGACAGGCTTATTTTCACTTGGAGAACACAGAAAACACACCAAGGTGCTGCTGCAAGCAAAGTTACAGAGGTTTCCCAGAGTGTTGCTTTTCTCGAGAAAAGAGCGCTTTACAGCGCTTTCTGGCTGCTAGAGACATGCAGAAAGAGCAAGTGTGGCAGAATGTGTTCCAAAGCAGCTGGAGCTACCACGGGCTCCGGACAGGCTTCTTTTCACTTGGAGAACACAGAAAACACACCAAGGTGCTGCTGCAAGCAAAGTTACAGAGGTTTCCCAGAGTGTTGCTTTTCTCGAGAAAAGAGCGCTTTACAGCGCTTTCTGGCTGCTAGAGACATGCAGAAAGAGCAAGTGTGGCAGAATGTGTTCCAAAGCAGCTGGAGCTACCACAGGCTCCGGACAGGCTTATTTTCACTTGGAGAACACAGAAAACACACCAAGGTGCTGCTGCAAGCAAAGTTACAGAGGTTTCCCAGAGTGTTGCTTTTCTCGAGAAAAGAGCGCTTTACAGCGCTTTCTGGCTGCTAGAGACATGCAGAAAGAGCAAGTGTGGCAGAATGTGTTCCAAAGCAGCTGGAGCTACCACGGGCTCCGGACAGGCTTATTTTCACTTGGAGAACACAGAAAACACACCAAGGTGCTGCTGCAAGCAAAGTTACAGAGGTTTCCCAGAGTGTTGCTTTTCTCGAGAAAAGAGCGCTTTACAGCGCTTTCTGGCTGCTAGAGACATGCAGAAAGAGCAAGTGTGGCAGAATGTGTTCCAAAGCAGCTGGAGCTACCACGGGCTCCGGACAGGCTTATTTTCACTTGGAGAACACAGAAAACACACCAAGGTGCTGCTGCAAGCAAAGTTACAGAAGTCCCCCTGAGTGTTGCTTTTCTCGAGAAAAGAGCACTTTACAGCGCTTTCTGGCTGCTAGAGACATGCAGAAAGAGCAAGTGTGGCAGAATGTGTTCCAAAGCAGCTGGAGCTACCACGGGCTCCGGACAGGCTTATTTTCACTTGGAGAACACAGAAAACACACCAAGGTGCTGCTGCAAGCAAAGTTACAGAGGTTTCCCAGAGTGTTGCTTTTCTCGAGAAAAGAGCGCTTTACAGCGCTTTCTGGCTGCTAGAGACATGCAGAAAGAGCAAGTGTGGCAGAATGTGTTCCAAAGCAGCTGGAGCTACCACGGGCTCCGGACAGGCTTATTTTCACTTGGAGAACACAGAAAACACACCAAGGTGCTGCTGCAAGCAAAGTTACAGAAGTCCCCCTGAGTGTTGCTTTTCTCGAGAAAAGAGCACTTTACAGTGCTTTCTGGCTGCTAGAGACATGCAGAAAGAGCAAGTGTGGCAGAATGTGTTCCAAAGCAGCTGGAGCTACCACGGGCTCCGGACAGGCTTATTTTCACTTGGAGAACACAGAAAACACACCAAGGTGCTGCTGCAAGCAAAGTTACAGAGGTTTCCAAGAGTGTTGCTTTTCTCGAGAAAAGAGCGCTTTACAGCGCTTTCTGGCTGCTAGAGACATGCAGAAAGAGCAAGTGTGGCAGAATGTGTTCCAAAGCAGCTGGAGCTACCACGGGCTCCGGACAGGCTTCTTTTCACTTGGAGAACACAGAAAACACACCAAGGTGCTGCTGCAAGCAAAGTTACAGAGGTTTCCCAGAGTGTTGCTTTTCTCGAGAAAAGAGCGCTTTACAGCGCTTTCTGGCTGCTAGAGACATGCAGAAAGAGCAAGTGTGGCAGAATGTGTTCCAAAGCAGCTGGAGCTACCACGGGCTCCGGACAGGCTTATTTTCACTTGGAGAACACAGAAAACACACCAAGGTGCTGCTGCAAGCAAAGTTACAGAGGTTTCCCAGAGTGTTGCTTTTCTCGAGAAAAGAGCGCTTTACAGCGCTTTCTGGCTGCTAGAGACATGCAGAAAGAGCAAGTGTGGCAGAATGTGTTCCAAAGCAGCTGGAGCTACCACGGGCTCCGGACAGGCTTATTTTCACTTGGAGAACACAGAAAACACACCAAGGTGCTGCTGCAAGCAAAGTTACAGAGGTTTCCCAGAGTGTTGCTTTTCTCGAGAAAAGAGCGCTTTACAGCGCTTTCTGGCTGCTAGAGACATGCAGAAAGAGCAAGTGTGGCAGAATGTGTTCCAAAGCAGCTGGAGCTACCACGGGCTCCGGACAGGCTTATTTTCACTTGGAGAACACAGAAAACACACCAAGGTGCTGCTGCAAGCCAAGTTACAGAGGTTTCCAAGAGTGTTGCTTTTCTCGAGAAAAGAGCGCTTTACAGCGCTTTCTGGCTGCTAGAGACATGCAGAAAGAGCAAGTGTGGCAGAATGTGTTCCAAAGCAGCTGGAGCTACCACGGGCTCCGGACAGGCTTATTTTCACTTGGAGAACACAGAAAACACACCAAGGTGCTGCTGCAAGCCAAGTTACAGAGGTTTCCAAGAGTGTTGCTTTTCTCGAGAAAAGAGCGCTTTACAGCGCTTTCTGGCTGCTAGAGACATGCAGAAAGAGCAAGTGTGGCAGAATGTGTTCCAAAGCAGCTGGAGCTACCACGGGCTCCGGACAGGCTTATTTTCACTTGGAGAACACAGAAAACACACCAAGGTGCTGCTGCAAGCAAAGTTACAGAGGTTTCCCTGAGTGTTGCTTTTCTCGAGAAAAGAGCGCTTTACAGCGCTTTCTGGCTGCTAGAGACATGCAGAAAGAGCAAGTGTGGCAGAATGTGTTCCAAAGCAGCTGGAGCTACCACGGGCTCCGGACAGGCTTATTTTCACTTGGAGAACACAGAAAACACACCAAGGTGCTGCTGCAAGCAAAGTTACAGAAATCCCCCTGAGTGTTGCTTTTCTCGAGAAAAGAGCACTTTACAGCGCTTTCTGGCTGCTAGAGACATGCAGAAAGAGCAAGTGTGGCAGAATGTGTTCCAAAGCAGCTGGAGCTACCACGGGCTCCGGACAGGCTTATTTTCACTTGGAGAACACAGAAAACACCCCAAGGTGCTGCTGCAAGCAAAGTTACAGAGGTTTCCCAGAGTGTTGCTTTTCTCGAGAAAAGAGCGCTTTACAGCGCTTTCTGGCTGCTAGAGACATGCAGAAAGAGCAAGTGTGGCAGAATGTGTTCCAAAGCAGCTGGAGCTACCACGGGCTCCGGACAGGCTTATTTTTACTTGGAGAACACAGAAAACACACCAAGGTGCTGCTGCAAGCAAAGTTACAGAGGTTTCCCAGAGTGTTGCTTTTCTCGAGAAAAGAGCGCTTTACAGCGCTTTCTGGCTGCTAGAGACATGCAGAAAGAGCAAGTGTGGCAGAATGTGTTCCAAAGCAGCTGGAGCTACCACGGGCTCCGGACAGGCTTATTTTCACTAGGAGAACACAGAAAACACACCAAGGTGCTGCTGCAAGCAAAGTTACAGAGGTTTCCCAGAGTGTTGCTTTTCTCGAGAAAAGAGCGCTTTACAGCGCTTTCTGGCTGCTAGAGACATGCAGAAAGAGCAAGTGTGGCAGAATGTGTTCCAAAGCAGCTGGAGCTACCACGGGCTCCGGACAGGCTTCTTTTCACTTGGAGAACACAGAAAACACACCAAGGTGCTGCTGCAAGCAAAGTTACAGAGGTTTCCCAGAGTGTTGCTTTTCTCGAGAAAAGAGCGCTTTACAGCGCTTTCTGGCTGCTAGAGACATGCAGAAAGAGCAAGTGTGGCAGAATGTGTTCCAAAGCAGCTGGAGCTACCACGGGCTCCGGACAGGCTTATTTTCACTTGGAGAACACAGAAAACACACCAAGGTGCTGCTGCAAGCAAAGTTACAGAGGTTTCCCAGAGTGTTGCTTTTCTCGAGAAAAGAGCGCTTTACAGCGCTTTCTGGCTGCTAGAGACATGCAGAAAGAGCAAGTGTGGCAGAATGTGTTCCAAAGCAGCTGGAGCTACCACGGGCTCCGGACAGGCTTATTTTCACTTGGAGAACACAGAAAACACACCAAGGTGCTGCTGCAAGCAAAGTTACAGGGGTCCCCCAGAGTGTTGCTTTTCTCGAGAAAAGAGCACTTTCCAGCGCTTTCTGGCTGCTAGAGACATGCAGAAAGAGCAAGTGTGGCAGAATGTGTTCCAAAGCAGCTGGAGCTACCACGGGCTCCGGACAGGCTTATTTTCACTTGGAGAACACAGAAAACACACCAAGGTGCTGCTGCAAGCAAAGTTACACAAGTCCCCCTGAGTGTTGCTTTTCTCGAGAAAAGAGCGCTTTACAGCGCTTTCTGGCTGCTAGAGACATGCAGAAAGAGCAAGTGTGGCAGAATGTGTTCCAAAGCAGCTGGAGCTACCACGGGCTCCGGACAGGCTTATTTTCACTTGGAGAACACAGAAAACACACCAAGGTGCTGCTGCAAGCAAAGTTACAGAGGTTTCCCAGAGTGTTGCTTTTCTCGAGAAAAGAGCGCTTTACAGCGCTTTCTGGCTGCTAGAGACATGCAGAAAGAGCAAGTGTGGCAGAATGTGTTCCAAAGCAGCTGGAGCTACCACGGGCTCCGGACAGGCTTATTTTCACTTGGAGAACACAGAAAACACACCAAGGTGCTGCTGCAAGCAAAGTTACAGAGGTTTCCCAGAGTGTTGCTTTTCTCGAGAAACGAGCGCTTTCCAGCGCTTTCTGGCTGCTAGAGACATGCAGAAAGAGCAAGTGTGGCAGAATGTGTTCCAAAGCAGCTGGAGCTACCACGGGCTCCGGACAGGCTTATTTTCACTTGGAGAACACAGAAAACACACCAAGGTGCTGCTGCAAGCAAAGTTACAGAGGTTTCCCAGAGTGTTGCTTTTCTCGAGAAAAGAGCGCTTTACAGCGCTTTCTGGCTGCTAGAGACATGCAGAAAGAGCAAGTGTGGCAGAATGTGTTCCAAAGCAGCTGGAGCTACCACGGGCTCCGGACAGGCTTCTTTTCACTTGGAGAACACAGAAAACACACCAAGGTGCTGCTGCAAGCAAAGTTACAGAGGTTTCCCAGAGTGTTGCTTTTCTCGAGAAAAGAGCGCTTTACAGCGCTTTCTGGCTGCTAGAGACATGCAGAAAGAGCAAGTGTGGCAGAATGTGTTCCAAAGCAGCTGGAGCTACCACGGGCTCCGGACAGGCTTATTTTCACTTGGAGAACACAGAAAACACCCCAAGGTGCTGCTGCAAGCAAAGTTACAGAGGTTTCCCAGAGTGTTGCTTTTCTCGAGAAAAGAGCGCTTTACAGCGCTTTCTGGCTGCTAGAGACATGCAGAAAGAGCAAGTGTGGCAGAATGTGTTCCAAAGCAGCTGGAGCTACCACGGGCTCCGGACAGGCTTATTTTCACTTGGAGAACACAGAAAACACACCAAGGTGCTGCTGCAAGCAAAGTTACAGAGGTTTCCCAGAGTGTTGCTTTTCTCGAGAAAAGAGCGCTTTACAGCGCTTTCTGGCTGCTAGAGACATGCAGAAAGAGCAAGTGTGGCAGAATGTGTTCCAAAGCAGCTGGAGCTACCACGGGCTCCGGACAGGCTTATTTTCACTTGGAGAACACAGAAAACACACCAAGGTGCTGCTGCAAGCAAAGTTACACAAGTCCCCCTGAGTGTTGCTTTTCTCGAGAAAAGAGCGCTTTACAGCGCTTTCTGGCTGCTAGAGACATGCAGAAAGAGCAAGTGTGGCAGAATGTGTTCCAAAGCAGCTGGAGCTACCACGGGCTCCGGACAGGCTTCTTTTCACTTGGAGAACACAGAAAACACACCAAGGTGCTGCTGCAAGCAAAGTTACACAAGTCCGTCTGAGTGTTGCTTTTCTCGAGAAAAGAGCACTTTACAGCGCTTTCTGGCTGCTAGAGACATGCAGAAAGAGCAAGTGTGGCAGAATGTGTTCCAAAGCAGCTGGAGCTACCACGGGCTCCGGACAGGCTTATTTTCACTTGGAGAACACAGAAAACACCCCAAGGTGCTGCTGCAAGCAAAGTTACTGAGGTTTCCCAGAGTGTTGCTTTTCTCGAGAAAAGAGCGCTTTACAGCGCTTTCTGGCTGCTAGAGACATGCCAGAAAGAGCAAGTGTGGCAGAATGTGTTCCAAAGCAGCTGGAGCTACCACGGGCTCCGGACAGGCTTATTTTCACTTGGAGAACACAGAAAACACACCAAGGTGCTGCTGCAAGCAAAGTTACAGAGGTTTCCCAGAGTGTTGCTTTTCTCGAGAAAAGAGCGCTTTACAGCGCTTTCTGGCTGCTAGAGACATGCAGAAAGAGCAAGTGTGGCAGAATGTGTTCCAAAGCAGCTGGAGCTACCACGGGCCTCCGGACAGGCTATTTTCACTAGGAGAACACAGAAAACACACCAAGGTGCTGCTGCAAGCAAAGTTACACAAGTCCCCTGAGTGTTGCTTTTCTCGAGAAAAGAGCGCTTTACAGCGCTTTCTGGCTGCTAGAGACATGCAGAAAGAGCAAGTGTGGCAGAATGTGTTCCAAAGCAGCTGGAGCTACCACGGGCTCCAGACAGGCTTATTTTCACTTGGAGAACACAGAAAACACACCAAGGTGCTGCTGCAAGCAAAGTTACAGAGGTTTTCCCAGAGTGTTGCTTTTCTCGAGAAAAGAGCGCTTTACAGCGCTTTCTGGCTGCTAGAGACATGCAGAAAGAGCAAGTGTGGCAGAATGTGTTCCAAAGCAGCTGAGCTACCACGGGCTCCGGACAGGCTTATTTTCACTTGGAGAACACAGAAAACACACCAAGGTGCTGCTGCAAGCAAAGTTACAGGAGTTTCCCAGAGTGTTGCTTTTCTCGAGAAAAGAGCGCTTTACAGCGCTTTCTGGCTGCTAGAGACATGCAGAAAGAGCAAGTGTGGCAGAATGTGTTCCAAAGCAGCTGGAGCTACCACGGGCTCCGGACAGGCTTCTTTTCACTTGGAGAACACAGAAAACACACCAAGGTGCTGCTGCAAGCAAAGTTACAGAAGTCCCCTGAGTGTTGCTTTTCTCGAGAAAAGAGCACTTACAGCGCTTTCTGGCTGCTAGAGACATGCAGAAAGAGCAAGTGTGGCAGAATGTTTTCCAAAGCAGCTGGAGCTACCACGGGCTCCGGACAGGCTTCTTTTCACTTGGAGAACACAGAAAACACACCAAGGTGCTGCTGCAAGCAAAGTTACAGAGGTTTCCCAGAGTGTTGCTTTTCTCGAGAAAAGAGCGCTTTTACAGCGCTTTCTGGCTGCTAGAGAGACATGCAGAAAGAGCAAGTGTGGCAGAATGTGTTCCAAAGCAGCTGGAGCTACCACGGGCTCCGGACAGGCTTATTTCACTTGGAGAACACAGAAAACACACCAAGGTGCTGCTGCAAGCAAAGTTACAGAGTTCCTCCAGAGTGTTGCTTTTCTCGAGAAAAGAGCACTTTACAGTGCTTTCTGGCTGCTAGAGACATGCAGAAAGAGCAAGTGTGGCAGAATGTGTTCCAAAGCAGCTGGAGCTACCACGGGCTCCGGACAGGCTTATTTTCACTTGGAGAACACAGAAAACACACCAAGTGCTGCTGCAAGCAAAGTTACAGAGGTTTCCCAGAGTGTTGCTTTTCTCGAGAAACGAGCGCTTTACAGCGCTTTCTGGCTGCTAGAGACATGCAGAAAGAGCAAGTGGTGGCAGAATGTGTTCCAAAGCAGCTGGAGCTACCACGGGCTCCGGACAGGCTTCTTTTCACTTGGAGAACACAGAAAACACACCAAGGTGCTGCTGCAAGCAAAGTTACAGAGGTTTCCCAGAGTGTTGCTTTTCTCGAGAAAAGAGCGCTTTACAGCGCTTTCTGGCTGCTAGAGACATGCAGAAAGAGCAAGTGTGGCAGAATGTGTTCCAAAGCAGCTGGAGCTACCACGGGCTCCGGACAGGCTTATTTTCACTTGGAGAACACAGAAAACACACCAAGGTGCTGCTGCAAGCAAAGTTACAGAGGTTTCCCAGAGTGTTGCTTTTCTCGAGAAAAGAGCGCTTTACAGCGCTTTCTGGCTGCTAGAGACATGCAGAAAGAGCAAGTGTGGCAGAATGTGTTCCAAAGCAGCTGGAGCTACCACGGGCTCCGGACAGGCTTATTTTCACTTGGAGAACACAGAAAACACACCAAGGTGCTGCTGCAAGCAAAGTTACAGAGGTTTCCCAGAGTGTTGCTTTTCTCGAGAAAAGAGCGCTTTACAGCGCTTTCTGGCTGCTAGAGACATGCAGAAAGAGCAAGTGTGGCAGAATGTGTTCCAAAGCAGCTGGAGCTACCACGGGCTCCGGACAGGCTTATTTTCACTTGGAGAACACAGAAAACACACCAAGGTGCTGCTGCAAGCAAAGTTACAGAGGTTTCCCAGAGTGTTGCTTTTCTCGAGAAAAGAGCGCTTTACAGCGCTTTCTGGCTGCTAGAGACATGCAGAAAGAGCAAGTGTGGCAGAATGTGTTCCAAAGCAGCTGGAGCTACCACGGGCTCCGGACAGGCTTATTTTCACTTGGAGAACACAGAAAACACACCAAGGTGCTGCTGCAAGCAAAGTTACAGAGGTTTCCCAGAGTGTTGCTTTTCTCGAGAAAAGAGCGCTTTACAGCGCTTTCTGGCTGCTAGAGACATGCAGAAAGAGCAAGTGTGGCAGAATGTGTTCCAAAGCAGCTGGAGCTACCACGGGCTCCGGACAGGCTTATTTTCACTTGGAGAACACAGAAAACACACCAAGGTGCTGCTGCAAGCAAAGTTACAGAGGTTTCCCAGAGTGTTGCTTTTCTCGAGAAAAGAGCGCTTTACAGCGCTTTCTGGCTGCTAGAGACATGCAGAAAGAGCAAGTGTGGCAGAATGTGTTCCAAAGCAGCTGGAGCTACCACGGGCTCCCGACAGGCTTATTTTCACTTGGAGAACACAGAAAACACACCAAGGTGCTGCTGCAAGCAAAGTTACAGAGGTTTCCCAGAGTGTTGCTTTTCTCGAGAAAAGAGCGCTTTACAGCGCTTTCTGGCTGCTAGAGACATGCAGAAAGAGCAAGTGTGGCAGAATGTGTTCCAAAGCAGCTGGAGCTACCACGGGCTCCGGACAGGCTTATTTTCACTTGGAGAACACAGAAAACACACCAAGGTGCTGCTGCAAGCAAAGTTACAGAGGTTTCCCAGAGTGTTGCTTTTCTCGAGAAAAGAGCGCTTTACAGCGCTTTCTGGCTGCTAGAGACATGCAGAAAGAGCAAGTGTGGCAGAATGTGTTCCAAAGCAGCTGGAGCTACCACGGGCTCCGGACAGGCTTATTTTCACTTGGAGAACACAGAAAACACACCAAGGTGCTGCTGCAAGCAAAGTTACAGAGGTTTCCCAGAGTGTTGCTTTTCTCGAGAAAAGAGCGCTTTACAGCGCTTTCTGGCTGCTAGAGACATGCAGAAAGAGCAAGTGTGGCAGAATGTGTTCCAAAGCAGCTGGAGCTACCACGGGCTCCGGACAGGCTTATTTTCACTTGGAGAACACAGAAAACACACCAAGGTGCTGCTGCAAGCAAAGTTACAGAGGTTTCCCAGAGTGTTGCTTTTCTCGAGAAAAGAGCGCTTTACAGCGCTTTCTGGCTGCTAGAGACATGCAGAAAGAGCAAGTGTGGCAGAATGTGTTCCAAAGCAGCTGGAGCTACCACGGGCTCCGGACAGGCTTATTTTCACTTGGAGAACACAGAAAACACACCAAGGTGCTGCTGCAAGCAAAGTTACAGAGGTTTCCCAGAGTGTTGCTTTTCTCGAGAAAAGAGCGCTTTACAGCGCTTTCTGGCTGCTAGAGACATGCAGAAAGAGCAAGTGTGGCAGAATGTGTTCCAAAGCAGCTGGAGCTACCACGGGCTCCGGACAGGCTTATTTTCACTTGGAGAACACAGAAAACACACCAAGGTGCTGCTGCAAGCAAAGTTACAGAGGTTTCCCAGAGTGTTGCTTTTCTCGAGAAAAGAGCGCTTTACAGCGCTTTCTGGCTGCTAGAGACATGCAGAAAGAGCAAGTGTGGCAGAATGTGTTCCAAAGCAGCTGGAGCTACCACGGGCTCCGGACAGGCTTATTTTCACTTGGAGAACACAGAAAACACACCAAGGTGCTGCTGCAAGCAAAGTTACAGAGGTTTCCCAGAGTGTTGCTTTTCTCGAGAAAAGAGCGCTTTACAGCGCTTTCTGGCTGCTAGAGACATGCAGAAAGAGCAAGTGTGGCAGAATGTGTTCCAAAGCAGCTGGAGCTACCACGGGCTCCGGACAGGCTTATTTTCACTTGGAGAACACAGAAAACACACCAAGGTGCTGCTGCAAGCAAAGTTACAGAGGTTTCCCAGAGTGTTGCTTTTCTCGAGAAAAGAGCGCTTTACAGCGCTTTCTGGCTGCTAGAGACATGCAGAAAGAGCAAGTGTGGCAGAATGTGTTCCAAAGCAGCTGGAGCTACCACTGGGCTCCGGACAGGCTTATTTTCACTTGGAGAACACAGAAAACACACCAAGGTGCTGCTGCAAGCAAAGTTACAGAGGTTTCCCAGAGTGTTGCTTTTCTCGAGAAAAGAGCTTTACAGCGCTTTCTGGCTGCTAGAGACATGCAGAAAGAGCAAGTGTGGCAGAATGTGTTCCAAAGCAGCTGGAGCTACCACGGGCTCCGGACAGGCTTATTTTCACTTGGAGAACACAGAAAACACACCAAGGTGCTGCTGCAAGCAAAGTTACAGAGGTTTCCCAGAGTGTTGCTTTTCTCGAGAAAAGAGCGCTTTACAGCGCTTTCTGGCTGCTAGAGACATGCAGAAAGAGCAAGTGTGGCAGAATGTGTTCCAAAGCAGCTGGAGCTACCACGGGCTCCGGACAGGCTTCTTTTCACTTGGAGAACACAGAAAACACACCAAGGTGCTGCTGCAAGCAAAGTTACAGAGGTTTCCCAGAGTGTTGCTTTTCTCGAGAAAAGAGCGCTTTACAGCGCTTTCTGGCTGCTAGAGACATGCAGAAAGAGCAAGTGTGGCAGAATGTGTTCCAAAGCAGCTGGAGCTACCACGGGCTCCGGACAGGCTTCTTTTCACTTGGAGAACACAGAAAACACACCAAGGTGCTGCTGCAAGCAAAGTTACAGAGGTTTCCCAGAGTGTTGCTTTTCTCGAGAAAAGAGCGCTTTACAGCGCTTTCTGGCTGCTAGAGACATGCAGAAAGAGCAAGTGTGGCAGAATGTGTTCCAAAGCAGCTGGAGCTA
Source organism: Zosterops lateralis (assembly GCF_965231275.1). Lineage (NCBI taxonomy): Eukaryota > Metazoa > Chordata > Aves > Passeriformes > Zosteropidae > Zosterops > Zosterops lateralis. The sequence continues at coordinate 31,447 of NW_028154391.1, forward strand.
CCACGGGCTCCGGACAGGCTTCTTTTCACTTGGAGAACACAGAAAACACACCAAGGTGCTGCTGCAAGCAAAGTTACAGAGGTTTCCCAGAGTGTTGCTTTTCTCGAGAAAAGAGCGCTTTACAGCGCTTTCTGGCTGCTAGAGACATGCAGAAAGAGCAAGTGTGGCAGAATGTGTTCCAAAGCAGCTGGAGCTACCACGGGCTCCGGACAGGCTTCTTTTCACTTGGAGAACACAGAAAACACACCAAGGTGCTGCTGCAAGCAAAGTTACAGAGGTTTCCCAGAGTGTTGCTTTTCTCGAGAAAAGAGCGCTTTACAGCGCTTTCTGGCTGCTAGAGACATGCAGAAAGAGCAAGTGTGGCAGAATGTGTTCCAAAGCAGCTGGAGCTACCACGGGCTCCGGACAGGCTTATTTTCACTTGGAGAACACAGAAAACACACCAAGGTGCTGCTGCAAGCAAAGTTACAGAGGTTTCCCAGAGTGTTGCTTTTCTCGAGAAAAGAGCGCTTTACAGCGCTTTCTGGCTGCTAGAGACATGCAGAAAGAGCAAGTGTGGCAGAATGTGTTCCAAAGCAGCTGGAGCTACCACGGGCTCCGGACAGGCTTATTTTCACTTGGAGAACACAGAAAACACACCAAGGTGCTGCTGCAAGCAAAGTTACAGAGGTTTCCCAGAGTGTTGCTTTTCTCGAGAAAAGAGCGCTTTACAGCGCTTTCTGGCTGCTAGAGACATGCAGAAAGAGCAAGTGTGGCAGAATGTGTTCCAAAGCAGCTGGAGCTACCACGGGCTCCGGACAGGCTTATTTTCACTTGGAGAACACAGAAAACACACCAAGGTGCTGCTGCAAGCAAAGTTACAGAGGTTTCCCAGAGTGTTGCTTTTCTCGAGAAAAGAGCGCTTTACAGCGCTTTCTGGCTGCTAGAGACATGCAGAAAGAGCAAGTGTGGCAGAATGTGTTCCAAAGCAGCTGGAGCTACCACGGGCTCCGGACAGGCTTCTTTTCACTTGGAGAACACAGAAAACACACCAAGGTGCTGCTGCAAGCAAAGTTACAGAGGTTTCCCAGAGTGTTGCTTTTCTCGAGAAAAGAGCGCTTTACAGCGCTTTCTGGCTGCTAGAGACATGCAGAAAGAGCAAGTGTGGCAGAATGTGTTCCAAAGCAGCTGGAGCTACCACGGGCTCCGGACAGGCTTCTTTTCACTTGGAGAACACAGAAAACACACCAAGGTGCTGCTGCAAGCAAAGTTACAGAGGTTTCCCAGAGTGTTGCTTTTCTCGAGAAAAGAGCGCTTTACAGCGCTTTCTGGCTGCTAGAGACATGCAGAAAGAGCAAGTGTGGCAGAATGTGTTCCAAAGCAGCTGGAGCTACCACGGGCTCCGGACAGGCTTCTTTTCACTTGGAGAACACAGAAAACACACCAAGGTGCTGCTGCAAGCAAAGTTACAGAGGTTTCCCAGAGTGTTGCTTTTCTCGAGAAAAGAGCGCTTTACAGCGCTTTCTGGCTGCTAGAGACATGCAGAAAGAGCAAGTGTGGCAGAATGTGTTCCAAAGCAGCTGGAGCTACCACGGGCTCCGGACAGGCTTATTTTCACTTGGAGAACACAGAAAACACACCAAGGTGCTGCTGCAAGCAAAGTTACAGAGGTTTCCCAGAGTGTTGCTTTTCTCGAGAAAAGAGCGCTTTACAGCGCTTTCTGGCTGCTAGAGACATGCAGAAAGAGCAAGTGTGGCAGAATGTGTTCCAAAGCAGCTGGAGCTACCACGGGCTCCGGACAGGCTTCTTTTCACTTGGAGAACACAGAAAACACACCAAGGTGCTGCTGCAAGCAAAGTTACAGAGGTTTCCCAGAGTGTTGCTTTTCTCGAGAAAAGAGCGCTTTACAGCGCTTTCTGGCTGCTAGAGACATGCAGAAAGAGCAAGTGTGGCAGAATGTGTTCCAAAGCAGCTGGAGCTACCACGGGCTCCGGACAGGCTTATTTTCACTTGGAGAACACAGAAAACACACCAAGGTGCTGCTGCAAGCAAAGTTACAGAGGTTTCCCAGAGTGTTGCTTTTCTCGAGAAAAGAGCGCTTTACAGCGCTTTCTGGCTGCTAGAGACATGCAGAAAGAGCAAGTGTGGCAGAATGTGTTCCAAAGCAGCTGGAGCTACCACGGGCTCCGGACAGGCTTCTTTTCACTTGGAGAACACAGAAAACACACCAAGGTGCTGCTGCAAGCAAAGTTACAGAGGTTTCCCAGAGTGTTGCTTTTCTCGAGAAAAGAGCGCTTTACAGCGCTTTCTGGCTGCTAGAGACATGCAGAAAGAGCAAGTGTGGCAGAATGTGTTCCAAAGCAGCTGGAGCTACCACGGGCTCCGGACAGGCTTCTTTTCACTTGGAGAACACAGAAAACACACCAAGGTGCTGCTGCAAGCAAAGTTACAGAGGTTTCCCAGAGTGTTGCTTTTCTCGAGAAAAGAGCGCTTTACAGCGCTTTCTGGCTGCTAGAGACATGCAGAAAGAGCAAGTGTGGCAGAATGTGTTCCAAAGCAGCTGGAGCTACCACGGGCTCCGGACAGGCTTATTTTCACTTGGAGAACACAGAAAACACACCAAGGTGCTGCTGCAAGCAAAGTTACAGAGGTTTCCCAGAGTGTTGCTTTTCTCGAGAAAAGAGCGCTTTACAGCGCTTTCTGGCTGCTAGAGACATGCAGAAAGAGCAAGTGTGGCAGAATGTGTTCCAAAGCAGCTGGAGCTACCACGGGCTCCGGACAGGCTTATTTTCACTTGGAGAACACAGAAAACACACCAAGGTGCTGCTGCAAGCAAAGTTACAGAAGTTCCCCTGAGTGTTGCTTTTCTCGAGAAAAGAGCGCTTTACAGCGCTTTCTGGCTGCTAGAGACATGCAGAAAGAGCAAGTGTGGCAGAATGTGTTCCAAAGCAGCTGGAGCTACCACGGGCTCCGGACAGGCTTATTTTCACTTGGAGAACACAGAAAACACACCAAGGTGCTGCTGCAAGCAAAGTTACAGAGGTTTCCCAGAGTGTTGCTTTTCTCGAGAAAAGAGCGCTTTACAGCGCTTTCTGGCTGCTAGAGACATGCAGAAAGAGCAAGTGTGGCAGAATGTGTTCCAAAGCAGCTGGAGCTACCACGGGCTCCGGACAGGCTTATTTTCACTTGGAGAACACAGAAAACACACCAAGGTGCTGCTGCAAGCAAAGTTACAGAGGTTTCCCAGAGTGTTGCTTTTCTCGAGAAAAGAGCGCTTTACAGCGCTTTCTGGCTGCTAGAGACATGCAGAAAGAGCAAGTGTGGCAGAATGTGTTCCAAAGCAGCTGGAGCTACCACGGGCTCCGGACAGGCTTCTTTTCACTTGGAGAACACAGAAAACACACCAAGGTGCTGCTGCAAGCAAAGTTACAGAGGTTTCCCAGAGTGTTGCTTTTCTCGAGAAAAGAGCGCTTTACAGCGCTTTCTGGCTGCTAGAGACATGCAGAAAGAGCAAGTGTGGCAGAATGTGTTCCAAAGCAGCTGGAGCTACCACGGGCTCCGGACAGGCTTCTTTTCACTTGGAGAACACAGAAAACACACCAAGGTGCTGCTGCAAGCAAAGTTACAGAGGTTTCCCAGAGTGTTGCTTTTCTCGAGAAAAGAGCGCTTTACAGCGCTTTCTGGCTGCTAGAGACATGCAGAAAGAGCAAGTGTGGCAGAATGTGTTCCAAAGCAGCTGGAGCTACCACGGGCTCCGGACAGGCTTATTTTCACTTGGAGAACACAGAAAACACACCAAGGTGCTGCTGCAAGCAAAGTTACAGAGGTTTCCCAGAGTGTTGCTTTTCTCGAGAAAAGAGCGCTTTACAGCGCTTTCTGGCTGCTAGAGACATGCAGAAAGAGCAAGTGTGGCAGAATGTGTTCCAAAGCAGCTGGAGCTACCACGGGCTCCGGACAGGCTTCTTTTCACTTGGAGAACACAGAAAACACACCAAGGTGCTGCTGCAAGCAAAGTTACAGAGGTTTCCCAGAGTGTTGCTTTTCTCGAGAAAAGAGCGCTTTACAGCGCTTTCTGGCTGCTAGAGACATGCAGAAAGAGCAAGTGTGGCAGAATGTGTTCCAAAGCAGCTGGAGCTACCACGGGCTCCGGACAGGCTTCTTTTCACTTGGAGAACACAGAAACACACCAAGGTGCTGCTGCAAGCAAAGTTACAGAGGTTTCCCAGAGTGTTGCTTTTCTCGAGAAAAGAGCGCTTTACAGCGCTTTCTGGCTGCTAGAGACATGCAGAAAGAGCAAGTGTGGCAGAATGTGTTCCAAAGCAGCTGGAGCTACCACGGGCTCCGGACAGGCTTCTTTTCACTTGGAGAACACAGAAAACACACCAAGGTGCTGCTGCAAGCAAAGTTACAGAGGTTTCCCAGAGTGTTGCTTTTCTCGAGAAAAGAGCGCTTTACAGCGCTTTCTGGCTGCTAGAGACATGCAGAAAGAGCAAGTGTGGCAGAATGTGTTCCAAAGCAGCTGGAGCTACCACGGGCTCCGGACAGGCTTATTTTCACTTGGAGAACACAGAAAACACACCAAGGTGCTGCTGCAAGCAAAGTTACAGAGGTTTCCCAGAGTGTTGCTTTTCTCGAGAAAAGAGCGCTTTACAGCGCTTTCTGGCTGCTAGAGACATGCAGAAAGAGCAAGTGTGGCAGAATGTGTTCCAAAGCAGCTGGAGCTACCACGGGCTCCGGACAGGCTTATTTTCACTTGGAGAACACAGAAAACACACCAAGGTGCTGCTGCAAGCAAAGTTACAGAGGTTTCCCAGAGTGTTGCTTTTCTCGAGAAAAGAGCGCTTTACAGCGCTTTCTGGCTGCTAGAGACATGCAGAAAGAGCAAGTGTGGCAGAATGTGTTC
>NW_028154390.1:0-36090 GCF_965231275.1 Zosterops lateralis
ACCCCCATGAAAGGAAGAAGAGGAATGTGTTTTTACAAACAGATGCTGAGAATCTGCTTGGACATAGGGCCAGGCACTTGGACAAAAGGAAGGGACAGAAGAAGCCATCAGTTCCACAAAATGTTATTAACTGACCACACAGACTGCTGCTCAGACAAGGTCCTGCTAAATTCATGAACTTTGAGAAGAAGAACAAAGACCTAACCGAGCTGTGAATATCATTGCCTATACAGAAGTGGGGTGCATATTAAGGAGGGTATGATCAGGAGACAGATCAGCAGTGAGAGATCACGGGCGTCTGTGAGGAGTCAGCAGGGAGAGAGCACTGAAAATCTCATCAGTGAGGACACGGGGATCTTCAGGGAGTAAACGTGGCAGGGCACCCATGGAGGGTGGAAAAGGGAAAGCCAGGAAGGGGTCCTGCCAAAAGGGATGATGATCCCAAAATATCTCTGAAGGGTCTCTTGGGGGAATGTTGAGGCAGTTTGCACAAAGTTTTAGCTTTCATGTTTTTCCGATTCTGTGCTGCCTAGGGGTGTAGTTCTGAGCCTCATATTAAGTGCTAGTAAGCTCTCTTCACAGAGTAGGGAGACAAAACAAATCCTTTTTCTGCTGAAGACAAAGGACAACAAGCACAATTTTCAAGCCCCAAAACATAAACAAGGGTGGACTAAAGAGAGAAACAACAAGGATGACACCTCACAACCTGAGCCTGGGGCTGGACAACTGGGCTCCAACATGCAAATGGACCAAAACATCAAAGTTTAGGACCTCGTGACCAGTCGTCCATGAGGAGACCATTTCAAGTCCACCTTGAGTGTAGCCCTGGTCAGGCTCCTGCCCTGCCCAAGGTCTGCCCTAAAGAGCTTTCAATAAATATCTGCTTTATTCTCTAGCTCTGTCCAGTCTCTGTTTCAGGCCAGCCTTCCCAAGGCATCATTCTCCCAGAGGTAATTAAGGACACGGACACCCAGAGGGGCAAGAAGGGAAGTCCAGAAGGGATTTAGACAGCAGGGGATGGATGGTGTTGGTGTGCTGGAAAGGGTGAGGGGGAAGGGGAGGGTGCAGGATTACAGTTAAGGCAAGAGGCAGCAGGAGGAATCTCTGTGGGAAGAAAGAAGATGATGGAAAAGAGCAGGAAGAGAAAAATACTGAGGACTGGGACGTTTTCAAGCAGGGTGTAACGCTCAAACTCTGGGAGCTGATGCAGATGGTTTGTAGCCCCGGTTGGCAGGAGAGGCAAACAAGGAGGTCAGGATCCCAGGGGGTTTCTCTGTGCTGGGGAGCGGCAGGAGCGGGCGCAGAGGGGCGGCACCGGGAGCACGGGCTGGGGGCCTGTGGGGAGCTGCGGGGCCGGGCCGGGGCTGTGGGGCAGCCGGGGCTCAGCGCCGGGCGCTGCCTGAGCCCACCACCCCCCGGGCAGGGCCGGCACTGGCCCCCGGCCCCCAGGAGGCTGCGGGACGCCCCGGCCGCTGCCCGGCCCCGTGGAGCTGCCGGCCCTGCCCGCCGGGGGAGCCGCCTTTGGACACTGCGGCACCACAGGCACCGGCTCTGGGATACGGGCTCTGCAGGGCACGGCCAGCACAAGCACCAGCGCCAAGGAAGGAAGGAAGGAAGGAAGGAAGGAAGAGCTGGGAAATGTGCATTATCCCGGCAAGGATCCAGATCATCTTTGAAGGATCTTGTTTGGGCCCTGCAGAAAGGAATGATTGTGCAGAAAGCTCAGCAGCTGTCAGAGGATGAGCACCCACAGGCACTCAGGGGGGCTGCACGAGGGGCACAAGAAGCCCCTGCAGCACTTGGGCACAAAGGCACAGCAGGTGAAGGCAAGAAGGGAGCAGGAAAAGGCCAAGCTGAAGGCAAAGGCCATGGCAGAGTTTCCACAGCCCCTGAGGGATGAAGCCCAGGGCCCAAGGGGGCCCCAGCACCGAGGGGACGGGCTCGGCCACAAGCACCTGGCACAGGCATTGCCCTCCTCGGCAGGGGAGAGCCCACCCAAACAGCCCCTGCCAAGGAAGCAGGGATCCATCTGCAGCCCACAGGGACACTGCAAGCACACACAGCAGCACCCTCAGCAGGAGCAAGTCCAGCCCTGCACGGACATGGATTCCTAGGGCTGCCAGAGCTCCCATTACACCAGGGACCCACCACACTGGAGCCCTTGACAACATTCAGCCTGGGGCTGCATCCACACCAGGCCTTTCCTCACACACACAGGGGCCTCTCCACCCACTCTCAATCTCAGACCTAAGGGGGGAAAAGGCCAAAAATGTCTTTGATTATCCAGGGGACAAGTGGGAAAGATGAGGGGCTGTGTTTTATTCAACCACTATTAGCAGATGCCAGGGATGGGTTTGAAATGCAGGAAGTTTTATTTGCTCCTCATTGTGATTGTAATTTACTGGGAAGGCCTTTGATGGCTAAATTGGGAATGCAAATTAATATTGTAAAAGGAGATACAGAGGCCAGTTCTCTTGTACCTCTGTGTCAAAAGTCTGGCAAGGCCTGTGCTGAAGTGAACCCACAAGTGTGGGCAGCCCCAGGGAAAGAGAAAAATTAGATTCCCAGCCTCTCCAAATCACTCTGAAGCAACCAGCACTGTTGGGAAAGATGGGACAGGAAGGACTTATGGATATGATTGTCTGGTAAGAAATACTGCAGATGAAAAACCTGTGAGTGCAATAGAAATGAAAGCCAGCTTTGACATGTAGGCATGGGAGGCAGGAAAACGGTGATTAGCTGGAGATGGGTTGAAGGGCAGAAACAAAAGGACTCAGGAATGCAGCCTTTCCACTTTGCAAGGGATCAGGGAAAAAGCAGATAAGAAAAGTAGTCTTTAGAGTTTAGAATATAAAATGACATGGTAATATAGTAGTTCTCATAGGCTGCATGCAAAGTTTGTAGGTTTTGGATCTTGCACCGGTTGGTCACTGTGAATTAGAATATTCAACACAAAAAGAGAGAGAATGGATTGTAACAAGGTGCCCTCTCTCTTGCTCTTGCTCTCTTGCTCTTTCCCCCCACGCTCTTGCCCCCTCTCTCTTATCCCTGCTGTCTTATCCCTTCCCCCACGCTTACCTCACTTCTACCCCTGAGCTCTCTTCTACCCTCTCTCTCCCCTCTCTCTCTCGGGGCTTCCCTCCAGCCCAGGCTGGTGGCTGAAGGCAAAGCCCTCTTTACCCACCACCCTTGGAATAAAGCCACGTGATTCTAGAATATCTCAGCTCTGCAGAGTTCCTTGTCCCTGCCGTCCACGGATGTCACTACACAGCACGAGTGGTGTCTAAAAGCAAAACCCTATTGCAAGGGAGGGAAGGAAGGGATTTGTAATCTCAGAAATGTTACCCAAGACTAAAAGGCAGCTGTGATGATTCTGAGGATTAATAGGGAACTGCAGGACCTGGACTGAGGATTTTCTGCTCTAGCTAAAACATTGGATGACTTTTTAACCCCACACAGCCTCAATGTTATGGTTTGGACATGGGAAAGGGAACAAGACTTGAGAAATTAAAAAAAAAACCCAAAATTATTGATGCCCCAGCCATGGCTCCTCCAGACTCAGAAAATGAACTGGAATTGTATGTGAGTGTTAAACAGGGCCAGGCCAAAGGAATTCTTATGCTAAAATGTTTAACCCAGTGGCCAGAGTGGCCCCACTGTCTGCAGAATTGTGCAGCCACAGCTTGAATGGGACCTGAGGCCTGAAAACTGACAGCACAAGGATCTCCTGTTGTCCAAGTCTGGCATCAAGTTCAGGCTTTGAGAACCAAAAGAGCAGGGCTGGGTTATTACAGCAGTGTTATATATATTTTATATAAAGTTGGCTTTTCGCAAGATATGTGTTATATAGTAAATAATGTTGTGGTAAGGATATAGAATATATAGAATGTAAGTTTTTAATTCTGCTTTTAGAAAAGTAGGTATAGTGGTAATAGCTGATGCAATATGCTTAAACTGTCTGTTTGGTTGGGATAACATTCAGCAAAAATGTAAAGAGGACCCTTCTATTGATGCACTACCTATCAACATCTACCACCTGAAGAAAGCACGGACCAAGGCCCAAACTGGACGCGATAAAAAGGACACAGCCACGAAACACGCATGCTCTAAAAAGGCGGACCCAAGGAGGGGCCATGTAAAACAGTTCCTGGAATATGGAAACTAGTTTATGGAATTTTATGAATATTCATATATCGATGTAACGGAAAGAGTATTTAACGAGCGACTCTGAGAAGGCAAAATGTGGACTTGGCTGAATGCCAAGTCACCCGGCCGGCCGTAACTGGCTTTTTCTTATCTCCTAATTGTCTTAATTATTTTATTAAACATATTTCTTAAAATTTACTAAAAGGTGAACCTCGTTTTTCACAATTTGGGGGCTCTTGCCGGGATATACCTCGACCCTGAAACCCCAGGAATTCCAGAGCGAGGGAGGCGCCCCGCCTGGGTTTTTGGCGGCCCAAAACTTTGTTTTTCCTGGTGAGAATTGGGGATTGCAGGTAAACATCCGAAGAGACAAGCAAGGAGAAAGAAAAAGCAAGTAAGGAAAAGGGAAAAGGCTCCCTAAAACTGCAGTATTTTTTTGCTCCGTAAAAACCTCGTGCACGAAGAACCTGAAAAAGAAAACGACTGTAAGTAACTTTCAGGGGAGCGGGTTAAAGGGGGTCTGCGTGGTGTGTGAATGAGACACTGGCTGGCTACTCCAGACTGGTGAAGCGAGTGGGAGCTTCTGAGGCTGCGTTTCCATTATCTCGCGAGAGAAATGGCCAGTAAGGAAGCGAAGTGAAAGAAAAAAAGTGTGAAAGTGACCCCCGGGTGTTTGGGACGGGATCCCAGAGGAAAAAGGGGGTTGTAAAAAACCCCGGGTGGCTGGGACGGTCCGGGGAGGGTTTAGACCCTTCAGGGAGGGAGCCGATAGTTTTCCTATACAACCCACTGGGAAAACGGGATATATATATATGCATATATAAAATAATAATAATAATAATAAAAGAAATAAAAATTGTGTAAGTGGGGTGAGGGAATGTATGTGTAATATAGAATGCTGAAGTAAAAAAAAAAAAGGGAATTTTTGTGTTGAAAAAAACTGTGCATGCAACACATGGTACTGTACTACTGAGATAAAGAGTAAAGAGTTTCTGTGCCTCGGGGAGGGGGAAGGGAAAAAGGTGGTGTTCAGGCTGTTAGATAAAGAAAAGAGAGACCGAACAATAACTAGACAAAATCCTAAAAATGGGACAGAAACTTAGTAAGAATTGGAGTTTTGGAAAAAAGGAAAAAAAGGAGTTACCAGCAGAAATACCCCAAGATAGCCCTTTAGGAGTTATGCTAGCAAATTGGGATCTGGATCCTAGTACAAAGAAAAAAGACAAAGTAAAAATGATTCAATACTGTATGATTGAATGGACAAAAAGAGAAATAAGATCTGACCATATTTATTGGCCCAGATATGGTTCTTTTGAAGGATGGATTTGTCAAGCTTTAAATATGTTTATAAATTCAAAAGAACCGCTTAATCCAGAAGAAAAAAAATATGCTGCCTGCTGGAAAGGAGACATGGACCCTATGGGGATAAGGATTTTTAAATTATCCGAAACCCCAAAGACAGAGAAAGAAGGGAAAAAAAGAGAAAAGGGCCTAGATGTATTAAAATTTTTGCCCCCACTAGCTCTGCCAGATGCCCCACAAGCCCCTATTGCCGCGCCGCTTTCTCCCCCAGCCCTGCTGCCCCCCCCAGCCAACCCCGTTTCCCTGCCGGCCGCCCCCCCGTATTCGGGCCCCCTGCCCGCCTTAGCCCCTGTCCCAGCGGCTGTCCCCCCGTACGCTGTTCCCGCACCGCTGGATGCCCAGCCGTCCACGGCACCTGTGTTTGCTCCGGGCCAGCCCTCATGGCCGGGGGTCGCTCCAATAGACATGTCGGGACATGTCCCAGCTTCGGTTCCGGCGGCATGGGCTGCAGCAGCTCTGCCAGAAACCCCGCCTGCCCCAGCCACGGGCACTTCAGCCACCCTTCTCCCGCCCGGGGCTGCTCCGCCTGTCCCGGCCCCAGCGGCTTTGCCCCCGAGAACTCCAGCGGTGCCGAGCGTAGACCGCGTGCAAAAGATCCGTGCCCCGATTTGGTTTCCGCCGGAAAACCCTGCCCTGTCGGCGGTTCCGGCAGTAGCCCCCGCTAACCCCCTCCCCTCCCGGGAGGACTCAGCCCCGGGGCGGACCCCTGTCCCCACTCCTCCCTCTCTGCCCGGCGCAGCCGCCCCTGCCTTTGCCACAGTCCCCATGGGAACGACACCTGCTACCGGCCAGGGCATTTCTCCTTTTAAAGGAGAAACACCACCCCAACATAAGGATAAAAACCAGGAAAACTGGGATAGAGAGATTAATTTATTCCCATTACGAGAAGTCCCCATGGGAGGCGGGAGTACAGGATTTGTAAATGACCCTTTGACTTCTTCAGAAGTCAGGAGTTTTAAAAAGGAAATTAAAGGCTTATTGGAAGATCCTGTAGGTGTTTCAGAGCAACTAGACCTCTTCTTAGGGCCAAATTTTTTTACTTGGGCAGAGTTACAATCAATTATGAAGATTATTTTTTCCCAGGAAGAAAGACAGATGATTAGAGCTGCTGGCATAAGGATCTGGGAGAGGGAAAACCCGCAGGGAGAACCAGGAGACCAAAAAATGCCAATAGAAACCCCAAATTGGAATCATAATGATGAGGCGGGACGGAGATCTATGAATGATTATCGTAACTTGATAATCAAAGGAATAAAAGAGGCTGTACCACGAGGGCAGAATGCCAAGAAAGCCTTTGAAGGACAGCAGGGAAAAGAGGAAACACCGACTGATTGGCTTGAGAGACTCAAGAAAAATATGAAACAATATTCTGGAATAGATCCTGAAACACCTGCTGGACAGGCTTTATTGAGAGTTAATTTTGTTACTCATGCCTGGCCAGATATTAGAAGAAAGCTGGAAAAAATGGAAGATTGGCATGAAAAATCATTCAATGATTTATTAAGGGAGGCCCAAAAGGTTTATGTTAAAAGAGATGAAGAAAAAGCCAAAGCAGAAGCAAAGATCATGGTAGCCATGATGCGAGAAAATAATCTCCAAAAAAGAACAAAGCCCCCAGGTACCACTCCTAGGTATTCAGGTAGTAAAGACAGGGAAAAGGAAAAAAACAGAGTCCGTATACAAACAAAATCTCAGGAGCACTCTACGAATGTCTGTTTCTTTTGTGGGGAGAAGGGACATTACAAACGTGAGTGTCCTCATCGAAAAAAGGATCTGAAAATTTTCAGAGAGATAAACCAAGAAGAGGAATAGGGGAGTCATAGGCTCTATTTTTTAGGGGACAAATACCATCAAGAGCCTTTGATAACTTTAAAAGTGGGTCCCCAAGAGGAGGAAATAGAATTTGTTGTAGATACAGGTGCCAAGAGAACATGCTTACTAAATGTTCCCACAGGTTATAGTGTAAGTAAAGACACTGTAAAGGTGTCAGGGGCAAAAGGAGAAAGTTTTACAGTTCCTGTTATTAAAGATGTGGTGATAGAAGGTGAAACTAGAATTTGGATGGGAGATGTCTTATTAGTCCCTGGGGCAGGTAGCAATTTATTAGGGAGAGATTTACAAGTAGAATTGGGAATAGGGGTCATACCACAAGAAGGGAAAATGACAGCTAAAATTTTAAAACTTGACCAAAAGGATGAGGATAAAATTAACAAAGAAGTCTGGGCTGGAGAAGGAAATAGGGGAGGATTGAACATAGACCCCATAAGGGTCACAATTGAAAGAGAAGAAAGTCCTATACGTGTACGGCAGTACCCGATATCCTTGGAAGGGCGAGAAGGCTTGAAGCCGGTAATAGAAGGACTAATAAAGGATGGGACATTAGAACCTTGTATGTCTCCTCATAATACCCCTATTCTACCAGTAAAGAAACCTGATGGGAATTATAGATTAGTACAAGACTTACGGGAGGTTAACAAAAGAACCCAGACCCGTTATCCCCTGGTACCCAATCCTTATACTCTTCTAAGTAAAGTCCCACCCCAGCATCAGTGGTTTAGTGTAGTGGATCTAAAAGATGCTTTTTGGGCGTGTCCACTAGCAGAGGGAAGCCGAAATATCTTTGCCTTTGAATGGGAAGATCCACATACTGGAAGGAAGCAGCAATTAAGATGGACTAGATTGCCACAAGGTTTTTCTGAGTCTCCCAACTTATTTGGACAGGCTTTAGAAACAATATTACAAACTTTCCCTACTCCTCCTGGAATACAAATTATACAATATGTAGATGATCTCTTATTATCAGGGGAAGTTAAAGCTGAAGTTAGGGAAGCTACCATAAAACTTTTGAATTTTCTTGGGGAAAAAGGATTAAGAGGATCAAAAGGGAAACTGCAATTTGTAGAATCTGAAGTGAAATATCTTGGACACTTAATAAGCAAAGGTAGCCGAAAATTAAACCCTGACAGGATTGCAGGAATTTTGTCCCTCCCTCCGCCTTCTTCAAAGAAGGAAATAAGGAAACTACTTGGATTATTGGGATATTGCAGATTATGGATTGAAGGATATACACAAGCAGTAAAATTTTTATATGGAAAACTGACAGAGGGAGATAATATAAAGTGGACCAAGGAAGATGATGATAAATTAGAAAAATTGAAGTTGAAACTAGCCTCAGTGCCAGCCTTGAGCTTACCCTCATTAGAAAAACCTTTTCATTTGTATGTAAATGTAGAAAGTGGAGTAGCCCATGGAGTCCTGGTTCAAGAGTGGGGAGGAGTGAAGAGACCAATAGCTTATCTATCAAAGATGTTGGACCCAGTGAGCCACGGCTGGCCGGTGTGTATTCAAGCTATAGCAGCTACTGCAATCCTAGTAGAAGAGAGCCGTAAGCTTACTTTTGGAAGTAAACTAGTTGTGTGTACACCTCATGCGATTCGAAGTATATTAAACCAGAAGGCAGAAAAATGGTTAACAGACTCTAGGATGTTGAAATATGAAGCAATCCTGACAGATAGTGATGACCTGATATTAGAAGTAAACAAGAGTTTAAATCCAGCACAATTTTTATATGGAGAACCAAAAAGTGACTTAACACATAATTGTTTAGAAATTATCCAGTACCAAACTAAGGTACGGGAAGATCTCGAAGAGCAAGCCCTTTTAGAAGGGGAAATAATACATGTGGATGGTTCTTCCAGGTGTATACAAGGGAAAAGAATGTCAGGGTATGCTGTGGTGAATGGGAAAAATATGCAAACCATTGAAAAAGGAAAGTTACCTTCAAACTGGTCAGCCCAAGCTTGTGAATTATATGCTCTAAAAAGAGCACTAGAATATCTGGCACATAAAAAAGGAACTATATATACTGATTCAAAATATGCCTTTGGAGTAGTACACACTTTTGGAAAAATTTGGGAAGAAAGGGGATTACTCAATTCAAAAGGAAGAGGGTTGATACATGAGAGCCTTATTTTGGAAGTCCTAGAAGCACTAAAATTGCCTGAGGAGATAGCTGTGGTACACATCAAAGGGCATCAAAAGGGAATGACCCCAGAAAGAAGGGGAAATAATCTGGCAGATCAAGAAGCAAAAGATGCAGCAGAGAATGGGACCAAAAAGGTTAAGCTAATTCTGACTTCAAATGAGGAGGAGTTGGAAACTCCAAAATTCAGTAAAGAAGAAGAATAATTAAGAAAAATAGGGGGGAAGTCAGATGAATCTGGGAAATGGAAACTTCCTGATGGGAGGCAGTTACTTAATAAGCCACTCACTAAGAAAATATTAGAAAACATGCATCAAAAAACTCATTGGGGTACTCAAGCTTTGTGTGATCACTTTCTAAGGAATTATGGGTGTATTGGGATTTTTGGATTGGCAAAACAAGTAACTGAAAGATGTATAATCTGCCAAACGGTAAATAAAAAGGTAATGAGAAAAACAACATTAGGAGGTGGGGAGTTAGCTCTCCGACCATTTCAAAGTGTCCAAATAGATTTTACTGACCTTCCCCAAGTACAGAGATGGAAGTTTTTATTAGTGATAACAGACCACCTGACTCATTGGGTGGAGGCTGTTCCCACTGTCAGAGCCACAGCCAATGTGGGATGTAAAACCCTTTTGGAACAAATTATTCCCAGGGATGGAATGGTTAATAGGATAGACTCGGACAGAGGAACACATTTCACATCAAAAGTCTTACAGCAAATAGTTCAAGCCTTGGGAATAAAATGGGAATTACACACCCCATGGCACCCACAAAGTTCAGGTAGGGTAGAGAGGATGAACCAGACTTTAAAGAGAACCTTAACAAAATTAGTAATTGAAATCCAAGTGTCATGGGTGAAATGCCAACCTTTGGCTTTATTGAGGGTTCAGACCCAACCCAGGTCAGACCTGGGAGTGTCACCTCATGAGATGATGTTTGGGTTACCCTTTCTGACCACCCAACATGAAACAGCCACATATGATGTAGGAGAGATGAGTGTTAAGAAATATGTCAACACAATTGCAAAAACCCTTGAAAATCTGCGATGGAAAGGGATACTCCCTCAAACTGCACCTTTAGACTTTAAAATCCATAATATTCATCCAGGGGAGTGGGTACTAGTTAAAACTTGGACAGAACAATCTTTAACTCCACAATGGGAAGGTCCTTTTCAGGTACTACTGACAACTGGGGCTGCGGTCCGGAGCAGGGAACGAGGGGGGATCCAGCCAGCAGGATCAAAGGACCCCTGGAAGAACCGAAGGAATGGACTGTAACGTCTGAACCGGGTGATACTAAACTGACTCTTAAAAGAGGACTGAGTAATAATGAACTGGGGAGAACCTAAATGACCCAGGAAATATATAAAGAATCATACCTAATTGGGAAATAGGGCAAACTTATATCAGTAGTTTCAAGCCCTGCCTGGAAGAACTCCAAAATATCTCCATTATACTCCCCGTGGGGGAAACACTTCCACCTCAAACAGAAGGATTAGGACTGTTTTGGTCAGAGGATTCTCATATTCTCTCCTTAAGACTTAGACACAGAAGAAGAGGAGTTAATACTCTCATCAAAACTATGCTCTATAACCTGCCTGAGTCATCCCAATACTGAACATGAACATGGGTTAAAAATAAAAATTTGGTATTGTAAGTTCACAAAAGTAACACACCCATTGTATAAAGTGTTGAGGGACAAATTTATTCCCCATCCTGGTAAAACCACCAAGAGCTGAAATAGTAACTTTACTTTGTGTATGGGAATTACTAGTGACTGCTGAGTGGGAAAATACCTGAGGAACAGTGGGGAATTACAGTTAAGAAGTGTCAAAGACAATTCGCCCGGAAATTGGCAAAAAGGAAGTGACAAGGAAATAGAGGGCAAGACTGGGTTGGCCGCTGTACTTGCCACCAAGAAGATCATCTACTCCTGCTGTGGGTTGCAACCCCATAGGCATGGAGGGTGGAGGTATAAGCCATACCAGACCTCTGTCATTCCTTCTTCTGTCACTCATTCTTTGTCTTTTCCCTTATGGGATATCGGCAAAGCCATGCCACAGATGCTATCGAAAGTTATACATGGAAAGACACCGAGGTTCCTTCCTTATTACACATTCCCATATTGACAGTCACTGCTATAACCCATCCAAATTAGATAGTTGTACTCATAATGGGAAAAAATATTGGATTGTGGAAAACTTGGGAACAAGTGGTGACAGGTTGGGAAATAAATGTCCAAAAGGAGAAAGATGGATTTGTTTTACATATGCTGTTGGGAGTAAAGCCCAAGATTTAGTAAAAGAGCAACTGGTAAACAAAAAGACAAAGCCAGCACAGCAATCAAAACCGGTACAAATCTCACTCCAGAATTTGTATACAAAACTGGACCAGCAATTAGAAAAAGAAATGGATATCTTGAGACTGGGGAAAAATCTATTTGTGGAACTAGGGGAAAGAATAAGCAAGGAACTTAACATAACCAACTGCTGGGTCTGTGGAGGAGCTTTGATGTCAGAGGAATGGCCATGGAAAGGCAGGAGCTCAGGCCCGGTTGAACTCCTTAAGTGGAACCAGACAAATACAAAAGGGGAAAACCGACCGGAAGGGTGGATTCTAAGCTCAACAGTAATAGGTGAAGAATGTCTCTGGCGCACTGGAAAAAACTTTCTTAATGAAGTAGGAAACACTCCCTGTAAAAGATATAAGGTAAGCAATGGAACCTTTACTTGGTGAATACCAGAATTGGACTCAAAAGAAAACAAAAAGGGGAAATTGTGAATATAATAAAGTAGATGGACTTTTTCAATGTAATGACACAGGAAAAAATCCCTATTTTGGGAACCCAGAAATATCCAGATTTTGGGAGAATATAAATCAACAGGAAAAAGATTATTGGAAGGCACCAGATGGCTTATTTTGGATATGTGGAAAGAGAGCACACCCAAGACTCCCCTCTAGGTGGAAAGGGAGCTGCACTTTGGGAATTATACAACCAGGATTCTTTCTTTTACCAGGACCAAAGGGAGATCAATTAGGGATACCAGTTTATGAGGACTTAAAAAGAAATAAAAGGGATGTAATTGGAGGATTCCAGAAATGGGGGGATGATGAATGGCCCTGTGAACACATATTGGAAACATATGGGCCAGCCACCTGGGCACAGGATGGGAGCTGGGGACATCAGACCCCAATTTATGTGCTGAACCGCATCATAAGACTCCAGGCTGTTGTAGAAATAATAACAAACAAAACTGTTCTGGCGTTGGAATTAATATCAAGTCAACAACGCCAAACAAGGGCCGCAGGATATCAAAATAGGTTAGCTTTAGATTATTTACTGGCTGAAGAAGGGGGTGTTTGTGGGAAATTTAATACATCAGATTGTTGTTTGAAAATAGATGACAACGGAGATGCTGTTCTGGATATGGTCAATGATATCAGAAAAGTAGCTCATGTACCAGTCCAAAAGTGGGAATCAATGCTAAAAAGCAGCTGGTGGGATAATTTACTGGGAATAGAGCGGTGGAAAAAACTAGGATTTTTTCTCTTATGTGCTACTGCTGGCCTGATATTCCTTCCTTGTTTAATCCCCTGTTTCATTCGGCGGATTACAAATGTAGTTCAAGGCATGCAAGTGGTCACAGAACCTACAGACTCAAAATTGACCACATCCGGAACGGCTCAAAGGATTATGGTGTTAAAGAAGCAAAATGATGTAAAAGACCCCTTTGAAGAAGCAAAATTGATCTATGAAAGAAATGAACAAATAATGGAAGCTAGAAAACAAGGAATATGGCTCAAGCCAAATGAATTATTAAAAAAAAGGGGAGGATTTGTTATATATATTTTATATAAAGTTGGCTTTTCGCAAGATGTGTGCTATATAGTAAATAATGTTGTGGTAAGGATATAGAATATACATATAGAATATAAGTTTTTAATTCTGCTTTTAGAAAATTAGGTATAGTGGTAATAACTGATGTAATATGCTTAAACTGTCTGTTTGGTTGGGATAACACCCAGTGAACATGTAAAGAGGACCCTGCTATTGATACACCAACTATCAGCATCTCCCACCTGCAGAAAGCACGGACCAAGGCCCAAGCTGGACGCGATAAAAAGGACACAGCCACGAAACACGCATGCTCTAAAAAGGCGGACCCAAGGAGGGGCCATGCAAAACAGTTCCTGGAATATGGAAACTAGTTTATGGAATTTTATGAATATTCATATATCGATATAACGGGAAGGGTATTTAACAAGTGTCTCTGAGAAAGCAAAGTGTGGACTTGGCTGAATGCCGAGTCACCCGGCCGGCCGTACTTGGCTTTTTTTATCTCCTAATTGTCTTAATTATTTTATTAAACATAGTTTTTTAAATTTACCAAAAAGTGAACCTCGTTTTTCACAATTGGGAATTGCAGGACCTGGATTGACGATTCTGTGCTCCAGCTAAAACATTGGATGACTTTTTAACCCCACACAGCCTCAATGTTATGGTTTGTACATGGGAAAGGGAACAAGACTTGAGAAATGAAAACAAAAAACCAAAATTATTGATGCTCAAGCCATGGCTCCTCCAGACTCAGAAAAGGAACTGGAATTGTATGTGAGTGTTAAACAGGGCCAGGCCAAAGGAATTCTTGTGCTAAAATGTTTAACCCAGTGGCCAGAGTGGCCCCACTGTCTGCAGAATTGTGCAGCCACAGCTTGAATGGGACCTGAGGCCTGAAAACTGACAGCACAAGGATCTCCTGTTGTCCAAGTCTGGCATCAAGTTCAGGCTTTGAGAACCAAAAGAGCAGCGCTGGGTTATTCCAGCAGGAAACTTGTTCAGTGGCACAGGAGGATTTAGAAGTGAGGACAGGGGAAGGGTTTAACCCAGCCTCCTGTTGGAACAGCCTGCACAGGGGCTGGGGAGAAACCCATGACTGCACTGAGGTGACAGAGCTCCAGAGCCAGGCTGGGAGAGATTGATGAGACATTCCCTGGCCTCAGGGAGAAAAGGTGTTTCTGGATGGGGCTCCAAGGGCAGCAGAAGGGAAAAGAGTTACAAGACATGCTGTTATTTAGGAAAGGGAATTAGACAAAGCACAGGTTACCCCCCACATGGTCAGCTCAACCGGCAGAGCTGTGTGTGCCTGTGAGAGCCTGGGACTGAAATGCCCTGAGCAGGAAGGCTGAAATATCTCCTGCTGACACCATGTCACCCAACAGGGGGGCCAAAGGCAATTCTGACTTCTTCAGTAATCACTGGATCACTTAGAAAGCTATTTCTGAAACAAATAATTCCAAGAGAAAGGATTGTGGGAGCAATAAACTACAATAGGGGAACTCATTTTACAGGAAAGATCCTTCAGGGGGTTGTGGCAGCTTTAGGAACACAATGGGACCTCCACAACCCCTGGCACCCCCAGAGCTCAGGTCAGGTAGAAAGAATGAATGGGGAAATAAAGAAACACCTTTGGAAGCTGCTGACAGAAGCCAAGAGGCCACAGGTGGGGCTTTTGCCATTGGCTCTGGCAAGAATAAGAGCCAGATCCAGGGCAGATATTCAATTATCTCCCTTGGAATTGATCTTTGGAATTCCTTCCCCTGGCAATTCTCCACCTAGTGCAGGCTGGAGATAAGGGATGTGTATTTAAAGCAGCCTGTGGCCAGAATCCTGTCTCCTGTGAAATCTCTCCCACTGGAAGCTGGGCTGGCACAGACCCTGCCTTGGGACTTTGCTGTTCACACCATCCAACCAGGACATGGGGCCCTGCCTGAGGAGTGGGAAGAAGCACCACTGGGGGCCAAGTGGCCCATCCCAAGTGTCCCTGAGCACAGAAACAGCCCCAGCACAGCTCAGCACGGGGGGACCCCTCACCCTGGGCTCAAGGGCTCGGAAGGCCCAAAGGAGATTTGGACTTCCCGGCTGCAGGAGGAGGATGGGAGGCCACGACTGACCCGCCCTGAAGGCACCGGAGCAGCAGCCAGGGCTCCACAGCGGGGGAAGCCCCTGTGCCTGCCCACAGATCCTCTGCTGGAATAGTCTGCCTGGGCACCTCCTGGGCCATCTCCAGACACTGGGGGCCCAGCCTTGCTGCCACTGCTTCAGCTTCAGGGCTTTCTGTGCCTGCACTCGCCACAGGGGCTGGGGAACACAACGGGACAATTCCACTCTGGCTCTCAGTCACACTCACACACGGGGCTGGATGGGATCACATTGCTCCAAAATATACCAAGTTCAAATTTAAAAAAAATCTTATTTCTCTAGTCAGGCTTGGTTTGCCTTTGCCCTGGGAAAGGAATTTTAAATATTATCTTTTAAAGGATGTTACACCACTCAACAGAGATGAGTTTAACATCTCAGCAGACTGGGAAGAGCCCAAAAGACACCCACAAAGACAACGACCATCAACAAAACATCAACGACCATCAGCAAACAGCAACCAACATCTGCCCCAGACACTGCCCTGGAATAGCTGGAGACACCTGGTCTGGAAAAGGCTGATGAGGAAACCCAGGAGTGGGGACCTAATTAACATCAGAGGCAAAGAAATCCGGCTCCAATAGGAAACCAAATCCTCAGAACTCAGCGACTTGGAAGCAATGAACATCAAACCAAAGGATTTCTATGGGTTCAGACTGTACAAAGTTTAGGAAAAAATCCAGTAAAACTCACGTGTCATGGAATGATTTTCTCTGCACACCCTGGCTACGAGTGGATGAAATGATTTCTGTTGCACATCCTGGCCAAAATCAAGTAATGCCTTGACTCTCTAACATTAAAAATATTATTGGACAAATACTGTTTTTCTCACAGTTTCTGTGACAAGATTACACCACCACAATAATTTCTCATAATAATCCTGCTTTTGAATTGTCAGTTACGTTTGGACCAGGGGTGTGAGAATAAATTCTACTCGTAGGAGAAAAAGCAGATAAAACTTGATTACTTTGAAACGTTTTTGTCTATGTTTCTGTGAGGCTCTGAGTGATGGCAAAATTTCGGTTTGGGTTTTTCGATGTTCATCTTTAGGCTGCATTTTGCAAAACTAGAAAAGCTTTAAAGGTGACCTTTTAAGGCACAAACAGTTAAAAGAATTAAACAGTTAAATTAACAGTTAAAACAAAAGCAGATTGTGGGGGGGCACATGTGAGTCATTCAGTGGCTGCTCTGGAAGAGAAGCTCCATTCCAGGCAGCCAGGAGAGGAGCTTTAGAAATGCAAATTAACACTGCTGGGGAAAAGTGGGGACAGTGCACCAGGCTCTTCTGGCCTGCGGGAGGAATTGGGCTGATTCCCTCTGCCCCTCAGCCCAAGCTCTGCCTGCTTGCACAGATGGAATTGGCACAGCCAAAGGCAGAGCCCACAGGGAGGAGATCTGACTCTGCAACACAAATTGCTTCAGCTGCAAAGGGAAACAGCCAGTGGAGAATGGTGTGAAAACTTCACTACAAGAAGTGGGGGAATCATCCCTCTCCCCACTCCAACATGTGCTGGCACTGTCTGTGTCACACAGGGAGCATCAGACCACTGGGCTGTTTGTGCTACCACAGGCTCAGAGAAATCACTTGGGAATCCAAGTCTGGGATGATTTAATTAGAGAAAAGAGATCAATTGATGCAGCCCTGGCTGGAGGGAGCCCTCAAAAATGGGGAAAAGATGAACGACCACCACAACAAATCCTACAACACCCTGGACCAGCCCCTGGGAACCCAAACCAATTCACATCAGGAGCCAGAGAACACATTGAGCATTCCAATGACACAATTAGATTACAAGATGTCCACGAAATAATAACCAACCAGACAGATCCAGCTCCTCAGTCTGGCCCACCAATCCACCCAAACCAAGAACACAACATTTCACCACGGGCTGGGATCAGATTATCTGTGAGCAGAAGGAGGAGGACAGGGTGGAAAATTAAATGACTCAAAATGCTGTTGGCAAAGAGATGACAACAGAAAAGTGGGGAAACAGAAAACAAAGGAAATAAGAAAGCAGCTCATGTTCCGGTCCAAACGTGGAAAGGATGGGAATGGGACACGGTTTGGTGGCTCCCTGGCACAGCAGGGGTTAAACGAATGCTCTTTCTCCTCTGTTGTGCTACAGCAACTCTCATCTTTGGGCCCTGCACCACACCTTGCTGAGGGCAGCTCATTCACAGCTGAGCAAGGGGATGCAGGTGGCAGCCAGGCCTCCTGAGCCACACACGGCTACAAAAGGACAGGAACTGTTAAAAATGACCCGATAATATTGGCTTTCACATTTGTGCATTAGTCTTTATATGTGGTTATTGATTTCAAGTGCAGTGGAATTTATAATCCCTTTTAGCTGCTTGCTAATAAAACTTATTTCTCATTTTAGTATGCACAGTAAAGCCCATGGAAATAGTAGTGTGATGAGTGTTATGTTGATGTATTCACCTTACAGCTTATAGAAATAATTATGTGATGAATGTATTGTACCACAGGCCTTAGCAAAATATAAAATGTTAAAATCCTTCTTGTAACAGAGAACTGTGTAAAGCAATGAGGTTGTTTCCCACATCTGCTGACTGACCTCTCCAAGTGATAAGGGTGACACCAACCAGAGCACGGGAGAAGAATTAGAGAAGAATTTGTTACCTGTTCAGTATCTGGGAAGTGTGAAACAACAGGATGAAGCCACAAGAAGAAATAAAATATATTGACCTGATCCACAGGATGTTATTTAGATAAGCCAGAACAGAAACCCAAAATAAAGCAAAGTTTCTATAACAATGAAAGCTACCGAGAATATTTGAATAATGCATGAAACTCATGAACATGTATGTGCCTTAGTAAAGTAACAGTACAGAGATAACACTGTCTTAACGCACCCACGGGTCCCTTGGCTGATCGCCAGGAACACCCAGCGCTGGACATGGAACTGGTTTTTTCCCTTATTGAACTTTTGAAAAATATTCTAAGACTGAATATTCGTTTTTCTCAGAATTGAGGTCACTGACAATAATCCCAAAACCAAAGAGGACCCAGCAAGAAAAAACAGAGTCAACGAGTGAATCTGCTTGGAGACAGGGCCGGGGACTGGGAGATAAGGGAGCAACGGGAGAATCCATCAGTTTCAGAAAATGTTCCTCATTGACACGGACTGTGCTCAGCCAAGGCCCTGCGAAATTCCTGAACACGGAGAAGAAGAACAAAGACTGAGCAGAGCCGTGAATATCGGATGTTCTACAAAAGGGGGGCGCATATTAACGAGGACATGCAGGAGGCGGATCGGGAAGTCGGAACTTTCCAAGGACCTTCGCCACGGGGCAAAGGGACAGGGAGATGCAGAAGGGAAAATCAGGAGAAAAAGGAGGCCGCGTCCTACAACAATTGGAGAGACCCCCCGGCAAAGGCCGCACGGCCTCTCCCTTTGTTCAGGAATAAAGTCACTTTTACAGGACTCCTCGGGCTCCTGTGGGGACACAAACCTCTGGCCACCTCTGGGAATTTTCCCGCACAGCCCCCCCCGGGGACAGGGCGGCCACCTCCGTCCTCCCCACAGGAACCGGGACGAGCCGGCGCTGCTCCGGCAGCGGCTCCTGCCGAGGCAGCGGCGGGAAGGAGAGCGCGGGCAGCCGCTCCCGCAGCGCCCTCAGGCCACGGGCAACACGGCGCCGACACGGCACAAGGAACCCGCCGGAGCCCCCTGCCGCCCCCTCCGCCCGCAGCCAGCCCCGAGCCCCGGCAGAACCGAGCGCGGCTCCCACCTGCGCTGGGGCCGCCTCCGAGCTCCGCCAGTGCCGCCTCACCGGGCTCCGGCCGCTGCCGCCGCTCCCGGGCCCGCACACGCGCTCTCACAATGGCGCCTCTGCCCAGCCACGGGCGCCCGGGGGGCGGCCCCGGCAACGGGCTTGGCCCCGCTCCGCCCAATCAGCGCGCGCCCACAACCGGCACTGACGGCACAATCAGCCAATGGCGGCGAGCGAGGCCCGGGCTGTGCACACGGCCCACACCCGCCCCGCGCTCTCAGGCCCCGCCCCCGGGCTGTGGGAGGGGAAAGCCGCAGATGAGGAACCGCCCTGGGACGGGCCCGGGCCCGAGGCGGGATTGAGCTGGAAACACAAACAAAGTTCTCCGCACCTCCCGGCCCGCCTTTCCCAGCCCTGCGTGTTCCCTGCCACCGGCTCCGAGGAAAGCCCTTAGTTCTCCCGGCCCTAATTAGGAGCATCAGCGCATGGCTTTGATTTCGCCAAAAAAGAGGGAAAAGCCCCAAGGCCCTTGGGCTGAGTGGAGGAGGGGGGAGATTTCTGTGAGAAAACTCCCAAAGTAGTTTTTCCCCAGAGTTGGCAGTTTGCCCTCGTGGTCCCCTGTATATTACTGGAGCTAAGATTCTTTCACCAATTTCAAAGTCTCCCCTTTTAGTGCTTGTGGTTTTAACCGCACCCAGTGGTCATGAGGGTCGGGGGGTATAAATCAGGTTCTTTGTCAGGATCAATAGGTCCAGGATCAAAGGGATCCTCCTCTGGACCATCTTGATCACTTTCCTTGCTGTCACAGTCGGCAGTGAAAACCCTCACGGAGCTCAAAAACACTTTTTTCCTGGGCAGACATTCCCTGACCCATCGTCCCCTGCAGCAGCTGACCTCCAAAATCCCAGAGTGTTGGCTCACCTCCCATCTCTGGAGGGGCTCCTTTTGCCAGCTGTCATTCCTGCTTCTTTCAGCAGCACTTTGTTCTGCAGGGCTCCGTCACACGGGGCACCATTTGACGGCGATTGACAGAGAGACATGGTCTCCATGGGGTGCAGGCATGAGGCCGTTTATTGATACGCCTGGCTGAGTTTATATACCTTTTCATTATATAACAGGTACTATTGCCAAGTACATTGCTTTAGTCATGCCTCACACTAACTAACACAGGTATGTGCTGTCTCATCTCAGTCCTGCTTGCTAAGCACATCTTGTACCAAGCACATCGCTGTCTCTTACATTCCTTTCTCAAACTTCTGCTTTCGGTTGCCAAGGCTTGCGGCCACCTAATGCTGACATGTCCATTTGTGTCATGAGCTGAGCAGTGCTCCCAGCTCGGCTCTCTGGCTGTATTCCCACAACTGGGCAGGTTTTTCCCTTGCATGGAGCCTTCCCCGTGGCCCTTCTGGCCTTCCCCAGGCCCCTTCTGCCCTCCCGCAGAACCCGTGGCATTTTCCACCACACACAGTTGGTGACCCAGAGTCGGCTGCAGCCGAGAAGGCTCCAAGCAGCTCCTTCCAGGCTGACTCTGCAGATGCCGAGGCTGCTCTGGGCTCTGCCAGGGCTCTGCTGGGGCTCAGCTCTGGGCAAGGCTGGGCCCCCTCTGCCCTGGCATTGCTCCAGGCAACTGAGTCGCAGGGGGAGAAGGACGGGACATATCAAAGGAGTTGAGGTTTAAGGGAATTTTTATTCACAAAGCCTCCTGTAGGATCACCTGTGGATGGCGGGGAGAGGGAACTCTGCAGAGCTGAGACATTCTAGAACACGTGGGTTTATTGCAAGGGTGGTGGGTAAAAACGGACTGCCTTCAGCCACCAGCCTCAGCTGAAGGGAAGTCCCAAAGAGAGAGGGAGAGAGAGAACAAGAGGGTAAGAGGTAAGAGAGGTGGCAGGGGTCAGAGCACAAGGGGCAGGAGCTGAGAGAGGGGGTGCAAAGAGAGAAGGGAGCAAGAGAGGAGAGGGCAAGAGAGCCAGAGAGAGCAAGGTCTTTGTTCCAATACATTATGTCTCCTTTTTTATTGAATACTCTAATTTACACTAACCAACCAGTACAAGACACAAAATCCTATAGAATCTACATGCAGCCTATAGGAACTACTACTTTACCATACTGTGTTACATTTTCAACTCTAAAACTACTCTTCAGACTTTTCTCTTTTGCTACCTTGACCTTTGGATCCCTCAGCCAGCAGTAGGGTATTGTTCAATCAAAAGGGATTCCCCTTCAGCTGGTTAGCCTATTGTTTTCAAGTGATATAGTAACTAAGGCTCGGTATCTTACAACTCAAAGCAAGCTTTTATTTCTATTTCGATTATAGGATTCATATTTTCAGAATCATTTCCTAAGCCAACATATTTATAAGGTTTCCCTGATTCATCTTCCCCAACAGCTGCCATAACAAACAGGGTGTCATAACAACCATTACAAACAGGGTGCCATAACTACCTAAACTAACTAGCAGTGCTAAGTACCATAACTAACTAGCAGTCCTAACTACTGTAACAAAAAGCTCTTCTCAAGTGCTTTATGTCCTCTGCTGCTCCCTCAGTGTCTTTGCTGCAGCGATCAGAGCGGTCAGGCTGGAGAGAGGCTCAGCTGATGATAAAAATGGGTGCTGCCCAAAGGATCAAAAAGAAAGAAATGAACCGTCACTTTCCAAAGTCAAGTTCCTCACAGGCTCTGTTGCCACAGGACAAAGGGGAATGGATTTTAACTGAAGGGAGGGAAGCAGGCTCAGATTAGATCGGAGGAAGAATTTTTCTCCCCAGGAGAGTGGGGAAACACTGACAGAAGGTGCCCAGAGATGTGGGAGGTGCCTCCTCCCGGGAAACATCCAAGCTCAGGTCAGGCAGGGCTCTGAGCCACCTGATGTGCTTGAAGATGTCTGTGCCCATTGAGGGCAGCAGGCCCAGATGACCTGGAAAGGACCCTGCCAACCCAAGCCAGGCCAGGCTTCTGCTCGCTTTGCGTGTGAAAAGCAGCGAGAGCGGAGATGATGGGAGAGGGCCCCACAAGAAAAGCCCTCCCTGGCTCTGCCGTTTCCCCTGCAGCCGCCGGGCACTGACCTGCAGCAGCTCCTGGGCAGACCAGCGCCGCTCCTCGTCCAGCTCCAGGCTGCACTCGAGGAAGTCCCGCAGCAGAGCCGACAGGCGCCGGGGCTCCTGCAGCCGCGGGGTCCCGTTCTGCCGGATCAGAGCGCGAGCCTGCAGGAAAGGCAAACACAGCGCTCCGCCAGCTCCCTTCACACCCACAGCTGCTCACATCCACCCCGGCTTCTCAGCCCCGGCTCCAGGGGCACTTTCCTCCCTGCCACAGACGCTGCTCCCCAGCTCATTTTTCTAGGCCAACCAAAAATCCCAAACCCTGGTGCAGCCACAGCCATTGCAGCATCCAAATGATCTTGCCTTGAGAGCCAATCTCATTGCCTGACTTTGTTAGGAGGAACCTCCATCAGAAATAGCACATTTTGCTTCTCCAAATCCAGACACCAGCTTTACAGGCCATTTTCAAGAGTCACTGTGGTCTGACTGTGTCATTTCAAAGGGTTCTCACATCAAATGCATCTCTGCAGGGCCACTGACACTCAAGTAAATTCATTCCTGATGCCCCATCCCAGAAACCGCCCGACAAGAAACAGGTTTGTGTTGCTGAAAGCTCAGGCCTGGTGACATGGAGAAAGGAGCTTGGGATAGGAAAGAAACATGTTAGACTATGGGGATGTTAAAGAATCATCTTCATGTGTTAGACAACTTTCCCAGTGAGAAGAGCCAGGAAGGATTTCCTCTCGCAAAACCTGTTTCAGAAACTCCTTTGTAAATTTCTTGGGTTTGGGTTTTGGGGCACGTTTGGGGTTTTTTGCAAGATAACATTAGAGCTGATCCACTGGCTTCATGTTTTCAGGTCATCCTCACAGACAGGAGAGCTGCAACAACTTAAAGCCCAAAGCAAATTGTTGCTGGAGACTGCAGAATATTTGTCTGTGTTCAGGTTTGAGTCCTCTGGGAATTCCCCTCCCGATGTGCAGAAACCTCCAGCTGCTCCTCCCAGGGCAGGGTCACGCTGTGCTCACAGGGCTCTGCAAACACTGGAGAATTTGCCTCTTACCATGGCCCCCGTCTCCTTGAAGTAAGGAGGTTCTCCTTCCACCATCTCGATGGTCACAATGCCAAATGACCAGACGTCCACCTTGGGGCCGTAAGGAGAACTGGTCACAACTTCTGGGGCCATCCAGTGAGCAGTGCCCACCATGGAGCTGGGCTGGTCCTGCTCAGGGCTGAGCTGAGCGCAGAGGCCAAAATCAGCTGAGGACAGAAACAAAGCCTGTCAAAGGCAGCTGGAATGAGGAAACCACTCACAAACATTCCCCACCCTCAGTCTGACAATGCACTACTGAATCCAGCTGGAAGAGTCCTCAGGGCTGTAGCCAAGGCAAGATGGAACTGGACCCTTAAAGAAACCCTCAGCTTTCATGCAGTGGCTTTTACTGATTCCCTTGAAGCTTGAGATTCCAACCCCCGCCCCTCTGGAAGGGCCAGAGCCAGAGCAAAGGCACTCCTGACACTGCTGCTCCTCTCCTGAGCTCTCTGCAGGGGCAGCAGGGGCCGGGCAGGGCCACCAGCAGCACCTGTGGGGCTCTGGCCGTCCCTGGGAAGCCCCACACCCGCACCCCGGGAGCGCCGTGCCTGGCCAGGAACACCCACCCAGCTTGACAGAGCCGTCCATTCCCAGCAGGATGTTGGAGCTCTTCAGATCTCTGTGGATCACCTGGTGTGAATGGAGGAAATCCAGGCCCTGCAGACACTGAGAGGGAACACAAAACACCAGGGTAAAAATCAAGGGCTGGAATATAGCACACAAGAAAGGAGAGTTTAGAATTCTGCCAGCAGAAACTTTGCTGTGACAGGCCAGGAGTGCAGTGCAGACCAGCTCCAGGCAAATGGTTCAAGGCAAAGCTGAGAACAGCAAATCCAATCCAAACAAGACAGAGTACCCCCACAGCAGGAAAGAGGACAAGAACAGAAGTGCAGTGATGCTGGCAGGCCATTCCTCCCAGTGGCTCTTTCTTCTCCAGCTCATAAAAACAACACAGAAACAAAGCCCTGAGCCCACGTGGAGCCACCCCTGTTCCCCTGCCCTGTTTGGAAGGACCATCGTGTCCAAGCCATGGGAGGCACAGACAGGATCCCTCACCTCCCGACTGACAGCTGCCATCTCTCCTTCAGCCATGCGTGTGTGTCTGACAACGTCCTGCAAAGTTCCTCCATCCATGTATTCCATCACCAGCCAGAGATCTCCATCAACAAGGAAGCTGGAAGAGGAACACAATGGCCCGGAGATGAATGTGCAGTGCTCAATTCCCCCATGGAAAAGCCTCCAGTGGGGTTTTGTTTCCACGGCACTTGTCAATGAGGACAGAATCAGATGGAGAGACATTCCTGCCAGGGTGCACAGGCCTTGGAATCCGCACAGTCTAAAGGAGAAGGAGACACCTGTGCAAAAGGAGAGGCCTTAGATGGCAAGCAAGTGAAAAATGCAGTTTAGCAACAGCCCAGATCCATGTGAAACCACAACACTTGGCCCCAGCTGGTTCAGCATCTGAACTCATCAGTTCCACCATTCACTCCAGAGCAAGGCCACACAACTTCCAGAGTTATCCAGGGAGGGAGGCCCTGCAGCACTTGGGATAAAAGTGGTCAACTGTTTGGAAAACCTTGCAGAAAGTCTCTTCAGAAACAGGCAGGGCCATTGAAAAATGGGCAAATGAGGCGTTTCTGGAAACAAGAACCTGGTCTTCCTGGCATCTGCAGGAATGGAAAAGATTCGGGAAGAAGAAGCCAAGGGAAATCATTTCTGCCATGGATTATCAGCACTTGTTGTAAGACACAGAAAATAGGGTCAACTTGAAGGAAACACCAAAGCAATAAAAGCACATGGAGGGAGTGAACTGCCAGGCTGTTGTTTTGGGAAGATATGGCCGGGTCAGGCTTTTTCAAAACAGGCTTCAGACTAGGGATGCCAGGAAAGATCAACGCAGGGCCCGTGCACGGGATGAGACCTGAACACTCACCTGTCCAAAGAGCTGACAATGTTGGGGTTCTTCTTGTCCCTCAGGACCAGGGTCTCATTCAGAGCTCGTTCCCAGTTCTGCCCTCTGAGACTCATTTTCTTTATGGCCACCTGAAGGGACATTGCAGACCTTTAACTGGAGGAGTCTGTGGCAGGAGGCCACAGCAAACACGGGGCGAGTCTTTTTGGAGCGACGGAGCCAGGCTGTGCCAAACTGCCCTGGGATGGGACACCAGAGCTCAGCAAGTGCCATTCCCACAGCCCATGGCTCTGCTCGCTGGGGGCTGCTGACAGGACACATGGCCAGAGACATTTGGCCTCGGGAGCTCTGCAGAAATGGTCCCTCAGCCTCAAAGCTCTAACAACATTCTCTGCACCTACACTCTTCTCAAATGGCCCTAGTTTACCACCACTCTCATAATGATGAAGGTGATGCTCATTATTATTCAAACACATTTTCCAAGCAGGAGGTAATTCTGGTTCTGTGAAAACTGAGCAAAATAGCTGGGAACCCTTTAGCAATTCTATGCTAAGGGGTTTGGTCATGATTTCAAATGCAGCTGCTCTGTTTGGGATTGCACAACAAAGCAAACACACACATCCATTGCTCAGATGATCCTTGTCACAGGCTGTCACTGACCCCAGCCCCAAACACAACTGCAGGGTTTAGGAGAGAGCTTTGCTCTGGACATCCATCTTCTCATTGCTCTCCCTCTCTCTCTGCAAACAGCTGCAGTAGGACTAAAACCCCAAACTAAGATCCCAAGCAGGATCTCTCCTTAATTAGGACTTGAGGTATCCTTTG
This sequence comes from Zosterops lateralis, assembly GCF_965231275.1. Lineage (NCBI taxonomy): Eukaryota > Metazoa > Chordata > Aves > Passeriformes > Zosteropidae > Zosterops > Zosterops lateralis. Next base: position 26,076 of record NW_028154390.1, read on the forward strand.
AAGATAAAACTCAGCATAGAAAAACTGCTAAACAGTGCTCCTGTCCAAGGCTGGGATGGAGATAAATTGGGCCTCAGTCTCCACCAGCTGATGCATTCACGGTTTTAGATGTGCAGACCAAGGCAGCGTGTCCTGCTCTGACAGACACCGCTGCCCTCCTTGCATTCCTTTGGGCACTCCAGAAGCTCCAAGTCTGTCCCAGCTGTGCTCTGCAGGCTGACCCTGCTCTGCCTTCAGAGGAGCAGCCTGTGCAGGAAAGCTCTGCTGGGCCCCCAAAGCTCCAGCCACAGCTCCCAGCAGAGGGGAAAGCCCTCGAGAGCTGCCGGACGTGCCGGGCGTGTTGACACTGACCTCTCCTGCAGTGGCCCTGTCGAGTCCTTTGTAAACGGCCCCAAAAGCCCTGGAGACAAAAGAGCAGAGAAGAAAGAAGCAGTGCTTTAGGCCCTGGGAGTGAAGGTCAGCCCAGACAGGAGATCTCTTCTGCCTGTAGCATTCAGAAAACACCTGGGTGCGTCAGCCCTTCAAACAATGGCGCAGCAGCCACCAGTCCTCTGCCATGCAAGGTGTGCAAGGGAAAGCTGAGGCCAAACATGAAGGAAAAGTGCTGGAGCAAATCCCAAATGTCCATGATGAATTCCTTTAGTTCAAACCCTAGGGTGGGGTGCTGGGTGCCTAAAGAACTAGGAAAGAATGTATTTCATCTTTTTGCATTTCCTGCCTAAGACCTGCAGGATCCACAGGAGCCCTGCCATCAGGGCATCCTGCATTTTCCCCTCAAGGGCAGCAGCTCTGTGTCTGTTACTGAATGTATGGGCTCTGCTACTTGTGCTGAAAAGAGCCCTTCTTAGTTCATCTCTGGTTTCTGTTTGTAAACCATTATATTGATAATCCTGACCGGTGGATATTTTTGGAAGTAAAATATTGGAAAGAAATCTTCTTGAGAACTGTTTTCTGACAGTCACCAGATGGTGAGTTGCTATCTTAGGCAATCCCAGTCCAGGGACAGAAGATCTTCCAGGTCCTGCTCCTTGCTGCAGGCAGGACACTGCCAGCCTCAGGGGCCTTTGGCGGTGCCATCTGACCACAGTTATCAATTCTGGTCAGGACTGAGACACAGCAGGATCATACCCCAGTGTCTGAAGGCGTTTGGAGCTCTCCTGACTCCTCACTTGATCCTGCACCAGCAGAATACCTGGGCCCTGCTGGTGTAGAAGTAACTGCCTTGCACTTACCCTTGGCCAATCTGCTCCAGTTCCAGGTATTTCTCCGCAGGCTCCCCCACGCTCACGGTGTTCCCTGAAAGAAACCACATGGAAGTCGCTCCCTCCCAGATGGAGACCCCGCCTTGCAGCAGAGCCAGAATGGGGCCCCACTCCCTGGGGCCCTTGTTCTCAGCCGGGGAAGGACAATCAATGACTCTGTGACATTCAGCTGCAGAGCAACACTGGGTGCAGCTGATGCTGAGACACACACACAGCCCCTGCTCGGGCACACAGGAACAGAGCAGACGTACTCAGCTGCCTCAGGCACCACTCCCCTCTCTCCTCTGCCTGCAGGGCTGTGCTGCTGTCAGAACGTTCAGCCCAGGATCCCTCAGCAGAGGGAGGTTCAATGTCCTCTTCCCAAGCAGAGGGAGGTTCTCCATCCTCTTCCCAAAACGCTGCAGGTTCTCCATCCTTTCCCCAAAATGCTGCAGGTTCGCCGTCATCTTTCCAACTCACGGGATGTTCGCTGTTCTCTTCCCATGCTGGGAGATGTTCAGCCTCCTCTTCCCAAGCCACAGGATGTTCTCTGTCCTCATCCCATGCCGGGAGATATCCATCATCCTCATCCCACGCCATGGGAGCTTGGCCATCCTCATCCTGTGCCAAACAACGTCCACTGTCCCTGTCCCAGGCTGGGAGATGTCCACTGTCCCTGTCCCACGCCGCGGGAGCCTCGATGTTGTATTCCCAATCTGTGGGATGTTCACCCTCATCTCCAGGAACAGTGGGGAGTTCACTGTTGTCTCCCGGCACAGAGGGAAGTTCACCACCATCCCCCAGAACAGTGGGAAGCTCACTGCTGTCTTCCTCCTCTTTGGCCTCCTCTTTGGAAGCAGAGGGAGCCAGAGGAGGTGCTGATGCAGCTTTTGTGCCCTGTGGACAGAGGGCAGCATGAGGGATGGGAAGTTCTGTCTCAGTTATCACCTTATTTATCCTCAGCTACACATCCAGCTGCACTAAGCAGAAACGGTTCTGAGCTGTTCAAACAAACAATGGGCTAAAGTTGACATTGCCACTTATTGTTGGGAATTTGATGTTCCACCATGGCTAAAGCCAGCAAGCATCTTCTGCCTGCAAAACCAGACCTGCAGCTCTTCAAAAGCTCTTCAACAGAAAAGGAGAAACTGCCGGGGATCCCTTTGCTGCTGCTGCTGCTGCAGAGACACCGACAGGAACTTTCCTTCAGCCCCCCAGGCTTGCACTCGGCTGCCACACGCTGAGCTCACACCTTGCTGCACAATTCCAAACACCAAAGGTTCCTTTCAAACTCACCAAAGGAGGAGCTGCTCGAGATCCTCGTGTGAGGTGCCCTGCAATGGGAGAGGGAACGTGAGCCAGATGCTGTTAGGAAAAAAAGTGCCTGTGGTGGGAAATGCCACAGAGCAAGGCAACCCCAAGAGAGCCTTTTGCTTTCACAGCATCCCTCCAGGAGCCACAGTCCCTTCACACAGCAAGCAAGAGAACAGCACAAAATACTGGGCTGTGTCAGTTCTTGGCTGGACCAGCAAACGGAGGGAGTTCCAGGTTCCACTGCCACAGACTCTCCCCTTGAGAGCACAGAGCTCCCCCGGGCCTCACTGCAAATGCTGTGCACACCCCGCTGCCCACAGACATCCCCTTATTCAGCTGCAGCTGCTGGCAGGAGCTCTCCCAAACCAGTGGTGTCTTCGGGACAATTTGGTTACAAAGTCAACTCAGTTTCAGAGGAAGAACAGAAAGCACACAGCAAACCCAAGGCACAGATGCTGCACCAAGGGAAAGCCTCGACTTACGTGCCAAGTGGGTTAAGAAATACCCCGAATAAGCCACAGAGTACAGAGTGCAAACTGCAGCAACCACAGTGTGCATCATTTTGGCTGTGCTGCACACGTCTGCAGACTGTACCCCTGCAAGCACAGAAGGACACCCGTCAGGGGCTGGGCTGGCTGCTGAGAATGCCTCGGGCAGGAGGATCCTCCAGCAACGAGCAGGCGCCCAGAGCTGCTCTGGACACTGCGGCCTCTGTGTCCCACAGCAACAGGAACACCACGGGGACGTGCTCCTGTGACATCACAGCAGCGGGTCATGCAAACACCGCCTGGAAGGTTCTGCTGTGTCACAAAGGAGCACAAAGAATCCTCCCAGGGCACAGCCTATTGCCCCAAGGATCCAAGAGGAGCTGTGAAAATGCAGCAAACAAGGACACCCCACAGCCCAGCCTGAACACTGAGGATGAGCAAGGACGGGACCAAGCCAAAGGAAACTTGACTTTTAGTCACTGATGCTTCTGACTAAAACCAGCAAGGCTCCTTCCATCTGGGATCTTTGTTCTAGTTCTGAAAACAAACAAGGTTCTCCACTCTAAATATGGAAGGCAGGAACTGGGGAGGAGGTGGGATTAGGAAGCAGGAGGAGCAGGAGGAGGAGGAGGGAGAGAGGAAAAGGAGGAGCAGGGGCAGGAACAGGAGGAGAAGCAGGAGGTTCCAGTGCCCCTGTGTCCGCAGCGCCCCCGGCCAGGGGACAATGGCCCCCACAGCATCCCGTGATGACGTGAGCAGGGAGGGGAACTTGGTCCCAAATCTACCGAGGGTTCCCTGAGAGAGTCTTTTTATTGGGGTGTGTTTGGAGCTCACATATTGTGGAATTGAGCCCCAAATATCATCTGGCATTCCTGGGAGGTGCCCCAGGGAGGTCCCCATCGGTGTGTGTAGGTGCCCCTTGGGGGGATCTTTGGGGGTCCATGTGGCCATTGCTTGGGATCTGCAGAGGGAGGACATTGGCCCTGGGGACCACTGGGAGAGCAGAGGAGGGAAAACCCTTGGACCCTCAGGGTGGGGAGAGCAGAGAGGGGTGATCCCAGAGCTGGGGCACCCCTGGCAGGCTGGAAAGGGATGAGCCTGTAGAGGAGGGAGCCCTGGGATCCCTGGGATCTCAAAGTGGAGCATCAGGGGAGAAGGGACCCCATGGGCCCCCATGGGCCCCCACCAAAAGCCCCTGGATCATCCCTAAGCAGGACCTCGGAGAGAGGGGAATGCCTGGAGCCAAGGGACCCCCATCATCCCAGGGAAGGGAAACCTCTGGAACCCCAAAGTGTAGAGATCAGAGATGGGGAACACCGGAGAGGGTGTTTTGGGCTGAATCTTGATAATTTGGAGACTTTCATGGATGCAAAACAGCTGCTGTGTTCTAGAGATGGATTTGGGCAGCAGGACCCCCCAGCCCAAGGAGGCCTCCCACTGTTTTTTCCCCCAAAAAGGATTTGTCATTCCCAAGCCACGGCTGGATGGAGGAGGAAGAAAAGGCCCACAAATGCCTGGAATGTGGGAAGAGCTTCATCTACAGCTCCCACCTGGGGCAACACCAAAACAACCACACTTGGGGATGGCCCTGTGAGTGTGGGGAATGTGGGAAGAGCTTCAGGTGGAATTCCAAGTTTGTCACCCATCAGCACATCCACACTGTTGAGAGGTCCTGTGAATTCCTGAGTGTGGGATGAGCTCTCACTTGACCCAACACCAACAGAGGCACCATAAGGGAAGCCCCGCGAGTGCCCCGAGTGCAGGAAGAGCTTCGTGCGCTGCTCCAGCTCCATCCCCCATGGGAGGATCGGCGTTGGATGATCCCCAGTGACCCCGTTGGGCAGAGCCCTGGTGACCCCTGTTCTGGGTGATCCCCACTGAGTGGAGGGAAGGTGTTGGAGAGATTTCTTTCCCCTGTCTCTTTCCTGCTCTGATTGGGTTGGTAATAAATTCCCTACCTGTGGCCAGGCTGGGTCTGTTTTGCCCATGCTGGTGCTAAGGCCAAGATCACTCCTGCTTATTTTTTCACCTGCTGAGCCTTTCCTTGTATTTCCTCTCCCTGTGCAGTTCCAGAGGGCAGGGACAGAGCAGTTTTGGTGGCTCCTGGCATCCAGGCCAGGCCAGCCCAGCCCCAGGGTTCTGAGAGGCTTGTGGAGGTCCCCTGTTTGTGGGACATCCCCACTTGAGGAGGGTGTCCCCCCTTGCTGCAGCCCCAGCCCTCAGGCAGTGCTCAGCCAAGCAGAGAACCCCCTCAGCCTGGGCCTATTTTTTGGGCACACCTGAGCCCCTGGACATCTCCATCCGCATTTTGGGGTGCACCTGAGCTCCTGGAGATCTGGGATCCCGTTTTTTGGGATGTATTAGGTTTGCACACAGCATTGTTCTGGTAGCGGGGAAGGTTCTGAGAGAAGCTGCTGGAAGCGTCCTCCGTGTCTGGCACAGCCAGTTCATGGTGGCTCTGAAGACGGAGGTGCCGCATGCAGAGATCCTTGGGGACGCAGAGATCCACCCACAGCCCCTGGAGCAGCCCCCGCAGGGGCAGGGGGATGGCTGGGAGGGCTTTGCTGGCTCCTGGGGAGGCTGAGAAGGGATTGGGATTCAGCCCATCCCTGGGGGGCTCAGAGGGAGTTTCCCCACACAGCATCCAGTGCTGTGGTGGCTGTGGGTCAAGGGGGGTGGGAAAGGGGGATCTGGGTTCTGTGGTGAGGAGGACCAGGAGGAAGAGGAGGGAGAGAGGACAAGGAGAGGGAAAAGGAGGAGCAGGAACAGGAGCAGCAGAAAGAAGAGGAGCAGCAGTAGAACCAGGTGGTTCCTCCACCCTCCTGCTGAGTCCACAGCTCCCCTGGCCTCGGCAGGTGAACGGGGAGGGGAAGCTCACCCCACATCTCTCAGTGGGTGTCCAGGAGGGCCTTTAGTGACAGGTGGGATGTTTGGATCTCACAGGGCCCGAAAGGTGAGCCACAAGTGTCCCTTGGGGGAATCGTGGAGGATCCACGTGGTGATTGCCCAGTACTGGAGGGCACAGGGGGGTGACATCGGTTTTGGGGCTCACGGGGAGTGGGGACAGCAGCATGGGGCCATCCCAAAGCTGGGGTTCCTCGGCAGCCTGGTGGGGTGGGGGAGGATAGAGATGAGCAGGGTCTGGGCCCACCCAACAGTGAACAGGGCAGTGACTTCTCCAGCTGGACCAACTAACCCAAGGTGCTCACCCCTTGCTTTTCCCCCAGCCAGGATTTGTCAATCTCAGACTTTGTCTAGATGGAGGCGGAGGAGGCTGCGAGGAAAAGGAAGATGCCCTGGGATACTGAGGCAGGTGTGGAGGAAGTCACTGCCCCTTTCCCCCTCTCCCCTGCTCCATCTCCCAGCCCAGCATCGCCCCCGGCTGCAGGACCACCCCACTGCCGAGGCCGTCCTGCCAGGGATAGGTTGGGGGGATCTCCTCCCCCTTCCCTCTGGCACAGAGGCAAATCCCATCCTCTCCTTGTCCATCTTCATTCCTCTTGTCATTTTGTACTGCTTCCCTCTTCATTCCTTCCTCTCCTTGTCTTTCCTAACTCCAGGCCCTGAGCTGCAGACAGAGACCAGGGAGAACAAATCCCTGCCACAGAACCTTGTGGAAGGGACTGTTTTGAGCAGTTCCATGGCACAGGAATCCAACGGGGAGGAAAAGCCCAAGAGCCCCCACACGAGGAGGGGCTGCAAACCCAACCCAAGGAGCAGTGAGGAGGAAAGATCCCCACCCCTCCTGTGCTGGGTAGGTGGCTGGAGATACAGCCACATCTTGGAGCTGGTGGAGAAGGCTCAGGCCAGTGAGAAGCCTCACAGAATGTGGGAAGGGCTTCAGGTGGAATTTCAAGCTAAGGAAATATCAGAACATCCACACTGGGGATTGGCCCTGTGAGTGTGGGGAATTGTCACTGTCTGCAGTTTCCCCAGCGATCTTCGAGGTGCTGTGACACTGTTTGGGTAGCGAGGTCCTTAAAAGGATGTCCTGGCCTGCCCAGTGCACAGGCAACCCTCAGGGTGCTGGTGCTTTGCAGCTCTTTTCTGCTTGCTGCCTCAGCAGTGATGTGGCAGAACCACGCTGAGCGACACGGGAAATAATGAGAGCGGGAACTGCCGCCTTGTCCTCCAGGTCTTCCTTTCTTGGGCTGGAACCAGCAACAAAATGGCAGCTCTGTCTGAGGGGAGCGGGTTTATATAGGGCAGGAAGGGGCGGGGTTTACAGCTTAGACCAATAGGGTACAGAGCTGGGGAAAGGGCCAATCAGGGAGAGGATCAAGGACTAACCAATCATTGAAGAGAACTATAAGCCAAAAACATATTCAATAGGAAGGCTGGAATTAGCATTTTACAGAATGAACCCATAAGAACATTATTCTCGGGGCAGAACACAAAAGTTAGATTGCAGTTTGGATGCTGGCATCCCTCCAGGGGAGGGTGAGCTTATCTGTAGGTGGCTTAGGGACTGCCACAACTCCCCATTCTTTTTTTATTAAGAATGCTTTAAAACCCACTTTTTTCAAGCTTCTTAAAACACATGAAAACATCAATAAGACAACCATAATAACCACAAAAATCCACACGATATGGTTCAACACAGAGGCAGCCTACCCTTTAAGTCGCAGATGTCCAGGTAGGTTTTCAAACCACTCTGGATCTTTATCTGTCTTTAGGTCCCTCACTTCTTCCTTCAGCAGCTGAATGCTTTGAGAGATGGATTCGCTATGAGAACAGTACAGGCTCCAAAGTCCTGACAGCCACGTCCATGGACTAACAGCAAAGTCTGTAGCTGCTCTGTTCTGGAGAGTTGCGTGTCTGGTGGTCACTTCATCCCTGAGGAGGTCGCTGAGTGCTTTAAATGTCCTGTGGCATGCTTACTGAGCCAACACCCCAAATGGTGAAGCTCACCTAAACTTTTCATGGCTGCTACACCTGGTAGAAACATGGACATTGCAACCCTTTTAGTCTTTGGCCAATCGAAGAATGATGTGTGTCTTGCTTTGGGAAGACAGGGAAAGCTGGAGTTTCCCTTGGAATGGAGAATGTAAACCACCCCCCGCCCCTTTCTAAAGGATAAATTTGCAGTTAGAGGCTTTCAGGCAAAGATTCGGGAATAAAAATAACAGTTCTTTACTAGGAATATTAAGAATACAAATGTAGTCGTACAAAACAAGAAAACAAAAACAAGCAAGCAAACAAACAAAAATCCTAGAAACCCTGGTAGAGTCGGAAATACAACCTGACACCCTGTTACCTCTAAGTGAAGGGGTAACACTCAGCTGCCCCGAGACCCTCCCAGGAACCCTCAACTCCCTCAAACCCAGCATCCCCCACAGCCTCTGCAAGTTCCCCCCATGGCACTGGCCATGGCCATGGCCCCACATGTCACTGGCCATGTCCCACCCTGTCCTCACCCATGGCTGTCTCCCCACCCCATTCCCATCCCTGTCATTGTCCCCATATCTCCGTCCATGCCCCTGTCCTCCCACATCCCCATGAATGGCCACGTCCCCATCCACGTCCAGTGTTCCCATGTCTATGTCCCCCCATATCCCCACCCATGTCTTAGTTCAATATCTTTATTTTTACCCCAGTTTCAGGTGTTTTGAAAAGGATGAAAAGAAAAGCAAATCAAGGCCAAAAGAAAAGGATTCCTATGTCTGTGCTGGGTGAGGATCCACGTGCTTGAGTGGGAGGGAAGAAGCTTTTTCAGAGGGGTTTCCACCCCACTGTCTCCAAAATCTTGGTCTTTGCCCAATCCATCACCATTTGGCTGCAGAAGAAGTCTTGGGCCAGAGAAAATCAGAATGGAATGACTGAGGTTGGAAAAGACCTCAAGACTATCCAGTGTTCCTTGATGCCATCAGAAGATGTGACTGAACTCAGAAAAATTTTTTGGGGTTGAGAGACAACAAATCCACTGTCCCAGTGAATTCCTGATGTCGGTTTACATCCCCATGGATATTGCTGCCCCTGCATTCATCCAGGTGCCCACGGGGAGACAGGAACCAGTGCAGCCCCCCCCCAGCCAGGTGTCTTCCCAACACGGATCACCAGGACCACGGATCACCAGGGCTCTGCCCAACGGGGTCACTGGGGATCATCCAACGCCGATCCTCCCATGGGGGATGGAGCTGGAGCAGCGCACGAAGCTCTTCCCGCACTCGGGGCACTCGTGGGGCTTCCCTTATGGCGCCTCTGTTGGTGTCTGGTCAAGTTAGAGCTCCTGGAGAAGCTCATCCCACACTCAGGACACTCGTAGGGCCTCTCCCCGGTGTGGATGTGCCGGTGCACAGTGAGGTGAGTGAGCTTGAAGCCCTTCCCACAGTCGGGGCAGCGGAAGGGCCTCTCCTCTGTGTGAATCCGCTGATGGATGAGGAGACTGGAGCTGGTCATGAAACCTCTTCCCACACTCAGGACACTCGTAGGCCTCTCCCCGGTGTGGATGCGCCGATGTTTTCTCAGGGCGGAGCTCCATCCAAAGCTCTTCCCACATTCCAGGCAGGTGTAGGGCCGTTCCCCAGTGTGGATCACCTGGTGCTGGAGCAGCCCAGTGCTGTCTCTGAAGCTCTTCCCACATTCTCCACACTCACAGGGCATTTCCCCAGTGTGGATCACCTGGTTGTTTCCTCAGGCTGGAGCTGTCACTGAAGCTCTTCCCACATTCCCACACTCATAGGGCCGTTCCCCACTGTGGTCCTCTGGTGCTGAATCAGGTTGGAGCTGCAGCTGAAGCTCTTCCCACATTCCCACACTCATAGGGCCTCTCCCCAGTGTGGATCACCAGGTGCTGGATCAGGAGGGAGCTCCGGCTGAAACCCTTCCCACATTCCAGGCACTTGTGGGGCTTCTCCCCTCCATGAGGCTTCTCCACCAGCTCTGAGCTCCGCCTGGATCTCCGGCCGCCCTCCCTGGCACAGGGCGGCTCTTTTCCTCCTCGCAGCTCCCTGGGCTGGGTTTGCAGCCCCT